>NW_008649002.1:883103-884689 GCF_000247585.1 Phytophthora nicotianae INRA-310 | reverse complement strand
TTGGTGGCACTTGTTGGTAGGGGCAACGAGTGCAAAATGTTTTCCGTAATACGCTGTGTGGTGAAGGGATGAATCAATGGTGCGCGACATGAGAACACGAGGCGTTTTGCGAACACCCATTCCGGGTTGTGCAGGTGTTGCCCAACCATCACTTCATAAATTTCATTCACAATGGAATCGCGGGGTTCCTTGCCTGCCACGATGATCGTGTCGTTCTTCCTCATGGCGGGGATGACAAGCTGCGCCTGGCTCCAGACAACCGCAACTCGGTCGATGAAATGCTGGAAGGACCACGAATCCGGGCTTGTAGCGACGACCAGAGTATCCACATTCTTCCCATTACCCAGCTCACTGACGTTGATATTCAGATTGTGCACAAATGACGTGTGGGCTACGTCGTGGCCCATGCATCCGTTTTCCGACCAAATGTCTGGTGGAGGATCTCCTCGGTACACCGCGTCGGAAAACACCATATTTTGTCCTTGAAAGGTGGGGTAATCTGCCCACAATTGGTCTTCCGATACGCGCATACGATCGACGTGAAGGCCTTGTGATAACCACTTGGCCTTCACATCTGCATTGACGAAATTTGGCAGCTTGAGGCGAAAGGCAGGGTACATGAGCTCTTGAGCTTCGACAATATTCGTTCGGTTGGCTTCCTTGATACAAGGTGCTGCTCGCTTATCCATTCCATGCATACATTTCGACACGATCATAGGTGCCCACTGCTCAAACGAGTCAGAGCGGATTAAATCGTCGAGGTGGAGAAGCTCTGACTCTGAGACGACCGTCTTATTTCGACGCTTTTGGACGAGAGTAAAGAGGTCAGATGCTTGTTCGACTTGTGTTAGCGTATACGCTGCCGGAGATCGACGAAGGGATTCATGACTCGGTAACTTTGTCCAAAGGGAAAGTAGCATCAGTACCGAAATGAAAATAGATCCGACAAGCAGAAACTGAGGCCACCGGGACACTCGGGGCGACTTTTTAGTCATTTTGTCGGGAGGAATACTTCAACACCGAGCTGCGAAGAAGCGGTTTGACGAGTGAAGAGCCTTCACTGAAGACCACCCGAGTCGCCAGCGGTGAGATGGAGACGGATCAAACAGCGACAGCGCCCTTACTATGGCGATCCATATGGGTGACCACAAACAAAGATTCGCTCTGCATCTGCAACAGAGCCTTCTCTTCTTTCATTATGTGTCATGTGTGAACGGAGCGAAGCTTAATACTACTTGTTAGCGTAAACGACCGCCACCCAAGTTCGCTCAAGTCGTCTTGACTCAAGATTCTTGAGGATCACCCTGCCTAATAGTTCCAGTCCTTCCTGCGCTTTGACCATATAGAGCTGAGCGGGATTAGTCACGGTTGATCTTGGGCTTTAAGCTCGCGTGCTACGTGCGCGGATTTTAAATCAATATCCGTCCTCCACAATGTGTAAACAATCTCTGCCAGTTGTAAATTGCAGATGGGCTGCCAATCCATGATTGGCAATCATTGATTGCAACGCTGAATCAACTGATCCATGACCACGATCATGGATACACACACGTATTAGTCAGTGGTGCAAACTAGTATACGATACA
>NW_008649002.1:877734-880033 GCF_000247585.1 Phytophthora nicotianae INRA-310 | reverse complement strand
GATACTATCTACAATATTCGTGGCTCTGGTTGGTTTTATTGGGGCTACATGACCATTGTGAGTCTCATTCTTCTCAACATGATGCTGGCTATTGTGATGGGGACCTATAAAGCAATGAGCAAAGATGGGTATCAGGGAGAGATTAACGTGTTGTTGGCTACTAGAATCTCCACTATTCATCGCTACCTGGTTCAATACGCACGTAAGAAGTTCTTTGCTCTTACTAAAAACAAAGGGAAGCCTATCAGAGACTTGATATCCAAGGTCGCTCGGCGCAAACCAAGTGAAAAAGATCTTGAAGCGATGGAAATCGACACCAACAAGTTGAATTACTACGATGTGATCGCGTACGGCAAATTCCGACCGCCGCTGTTGCTGGAGGTACTGAAGACAAAGCTGAAGCATGATCCAGCATACACTTCGACGACGAAGCTGACTCCGACGCTTCTGCGAGGCCTTTTCCCTAACTGCAAAATTTCCGACAAGGAGATGGTTGATACGTTTGAGTTCCTTCGTCAGGGGTTCGTTCTTAACGAAGCAGTCACGAAACAGGGTCAGGACAAGAAGCCCGTGTCGGGGCAGACGAAAGCTTCACGGCTGGCAGAGCTTCATCAAATCCTTGAAAAGACCCACAAAGAAATCCAGTTTCTGACTGCCAACGGAGCGCAATAATCTGTTAGTAGCAAACAACAGAAGAAGTAGCAACTTCTACACAGTCTAAATTTCAAACTCCACTCCATTGTGATTCTTTTTTTTTTCACGCGCAGACTTGTTCTTGTAGTGAAGCAATTGGGCATTGTACAGATAGAGTATACTAGTATTTACTGACAGGATGGTTTACTAATTGAAAAGAAAACCAAGTTCTTGATGTTTAAGAGAAATCACAATTATGGCAATGATATTATGCTTCAGGATAATCCACACAAAAGCTTAAGACGCTTGATAAATGATGTGGAGAACGTCCGATATGATTGCTGGGCCGAAGAAAGCGCAAAAGATGACTCGGGGGCCTCAACGCCAAAAGAAGAGGCCCTCACAGAGCAATGAGTATGTATGTAACTTTACCAACGCGGCACTTCTACTATCTTACAAAACAATGAGTAAACCCTTCTAATTTGAGAACATCGACAACGAACATCCTGTCGCAGTTGCGCAGACGATCTCTTCGTTCCGCGTCTGAATCAATGGCAATGTGTCCACGTAGGTTTGGATTGAGAAAGATAACCCACCAAAATTGGCAACTCCTGGATGAAAGTATGAGATGCGTCTCCTGCCATACTCTTTTGAGAGACGCTGCAAGACGGTTCTATTCAAGGCCATCCACTCACCGGTTATTGATGTTGTAAAGGAGACGTTCGTATCGTAGTGCGACGTGTCGAGTGGAGTGAGAAGTGGTCTTTGGCATACAACCGAAAGAGCCCACATTCGATCTCATTCGAGCTTTTGAGACCGATTCAGCTCTTGTCGTGGTGTCTTGGCTGACAATGGCAGAACCGCCGCTGGATGAATGCAGGCTTACGATTACAGTTCCCCCGGGCGCCCCGGATACCAGCGACAACTCCAATGAGATAGTTCCAGTGCCAAGCACTAGCGAACAGAGCAGCAACAGCAAGCACCAAGTCGTTGGCGTGCCCTTATGCATATGCGTCGAAGTGATGATACCCGATCTCCAACTGTTGAGAACAAAGTTACTCAAGAAATCACCAGTAAACTCGAGATGGCGATTGGAGACGCGATTACTGCTCTTGAGTTCGACTACTACGAACTTGGAGTCGCGCTGTTCCGCTTCTTTACGACGGTCGGGTTCTGCGTCATGTTCGCTGTTCTTGTGTAGCCTGTGTAGCCTGGAACGCCCAATGAGGAGATGTATACCCAATCCAACGCTGTGTCGGCCAAACTAGCCCCAGCGACTTCTAGCCCTTTCCATATCGACACTACAGTTCAGTTCTTTGATATCGACAGCGTTGACGATGTATACGATTGGCTCACGTACACATTCATCCCGACTGTCTTTGTTAAAACAGACCATACTGGCCGAACGTTGCCCGATTACCAACTCGATCACTTGGATTTAGCGAACCGAGTGCTGGGTGGTGTTATCCTGGAAATGACCCCGAGAGAATACAAATCTTGCGACAAAGAGTTTGTGCTGCTGGAGCTGTACCCTATGTGCACGTACATTGACTATCCTGGGAAACAACACATTTTTTGTATGTCACCTGGGATGCTGCAGAAGCGAAGGCTAAATAATCACTTTGAAGAACAGCGGATCATGGATAAACTACTACTCTTGACAACT
>NW_008649002.1:877123-877634 GCF_000247585.1 Phytophthora nicotianae INRA-310 | reverse complement strand
TGTTACTCTCGGATGATCACCTTGTTGCCACGTCCCATGCGTATTTGTGGTCAAGTGCATCCTGCATTCGATACGACTTGTCTAAGTATGCCAATCGACCCTGAACCAGCTGAACCACTTCGTGGATATTGTCGATCACCATATCGTTTTGCTTGTTCTGGGTCTTCCCTACATGAGCCGAATAGTCTTGACCAAGCAACCGTGCCTGCTCCCAGAAGCACGGAACGAAAAATTTGCTAGGATCTGGGATGATCTCAATTAGTGCAGTGCGAGGCTGAGCGAAACGGGAGTTGTAGAATGCTGCCCCGTGTGGACCGATCATCATTTTTACGCGGTCACGCATGAAGGTCGCAACGTCTTCAAGCCCGCTGAACTCGTCGTGTCGGAAGTACTGCAGCTTTTCAGGCCTTCCCGTAGCGTTCAGCATCGCAGAGATGGCATCAAACACCTCCGGCTCATTCAAAATTTGCCTCCCACCGTTAAATGCTTTACCACCGTTCGATCGCGAGAG
>NW_008649002.1:826612-873298 GCF_000247585.1 Phytophthora nicotianae INRA-310 | reverse complement strand
TTTGTGCTGCTCGAGCTGTACCCTATGTGCACGTACGTTGACTATCCTGGACAGGTGACAGAATTTTTGGATGTCACTTTGGATGCTGCAAAGGCGAAGGCCGCTATCACCACTTTGAAACGGAGCGGCACTTGGGTGAATTATCACTCTCGGCAGCTTGCCATCACGCTTGCAACGTACAGTGGTGAGGTCAGTGTGTTCACAGTCAGTCATCTCGAAGTCAACTTTCTCAAAACTGGTTTACTGCATTTGGAGGCAGCTACGCACTCCATCCCAGACTACAGAGGCCGAACGTGGCTCACCATCGTCCCTGTTGTTGGAACTTACATAGTGTTCGGCTGGATCCTTCGCTTCCTCGATAATGCTAGAGCTTCAGTTGATGATACCAAGCGTAGCAAGAACATGAGACCAAGTCAAATTAAATCGGTCGTACGACAATACCTGCACATATTTGCCATGTTGTGCATCAGATTTGGTGCTTTACCTGCTTTCGCTACTCTGTGGACTATCACAATTTCATTGGACTTCGATAAACAGCTTTTGCGACTTCCTGAGACCAATGGAAAGGCTAGACTGGAAAGGTACGAAGACACGGTATCTGTCATCAAGGCTCTTGACAGAGTGGCCGCATGGACAAATGCACTCAGCATAGTCGGAGCTATCGCAATATTCCAGCTCGGACTATTTACTATTCGCCAGTTAAGTTTCCACCCGCAGCTAAACGTGCTGGCTCGCACTGTTGTGAATTCCCTTCGACAATTCCGCGACTTCTTCTTTGTTTTTCTTATCATTTTCATCACATTCTCATTCATGGGATACCTCCTGTTTGGTGGCCAAGTTCGTGAGTTCTCGACTGCGGCGCTGTCCAGAGATTCTTGCATGAATATGCTCTTTGGCACTTTCAACTTCGATACTATCTACAATATTCGTGGCTCTGGTTGGTTTTATTGGGGCTACATGACCATTGTGAGTCTCATTCTTCTCAACATGATGCTGGCTATTGTAATGGGGACCTATAAAGCAATGAGCAAAGACGGGTATCAGGGAGAGATTAACGTGTTGCTAGCCACTAGAATCTCCTATATCTACCGCTACCCGTGGCAGTTCTTGATCAAGCATTTAAAAGCGTTTTCCAAGTACGTGGTTCGACAAATGGGATGCGGAAAAGACGGTCACTCGATGGAAATGGAAAGCAGCAAATTGAGCCACTCCGATGTGATTGTGAACGGCAAATTCCGACCGCCAGTGTTGCTGATGGTATTGAAGAAAAAGCTGAAAGATGATGGAGCATACTTCGACGACGATGCTGACCCCGACGCTTTTGCGCGGCTTCTTTCCCTACTGTGCAGTCTCCGACAAGGAAATGATTGATACGTTTGAGTTTCTCCGCCAGGGTTTGCTTCTCAACGAAGCCGTGACGAAGCAAAGTCCCACTAAGAAGTTCGAGTCAGAGAAGTCGAAGACTTCGCGAGTGGCAGAGCTTCAACAGAACCTTGCAAAGTTGTTGGAACAAATAAACAATGACTGCCACTGGGATGCAATAACTTGCTTGCTCTGACAGTTGAGCACCACTGCGCTTCTAAAACCAACACAATGGACTAAATTTAAGTTCTAATCCACCTTAATTTATTTTCTCCATGCCACAAAGTATTTTCTATTTCTTGAACTCGCTCGAGTAAGTAGTAGCGATGTGAGTCTCAATTCAAACAGAGTATTAATCATCAAGTTGAAAGTGTTAATAACTAGCTTGATGTCGCAGCAGTGGAGGATTTAATAAAAGCTGCAAAGCTATCTTTAAGTTCGAAATCAAGTATTTTCGGCGACTGGATGCATCTTGTGGACGAGATTGGCACTTCATGGTGTGGCATGGCGCCATGGTGTCATCGAAGCGGATCCACGTTCGGGTATGGCATGGATTTCTCCCTTTGCATCATTTATTATCCCAAGACGAAGCGGAAATAGAGGTGCGTTGATTATTATCAACCCTCGACCTTCGAGAGTTCTAACGTTTATGGTTGTGATTTCAGAAATGTGTTAGTAAATTCTACTTTGATTCTTTCAGGTTTGCGGATCTTCGGATGCAGGTGCGAACGCACATAGCCTCATATCTTCTCAAGTACTGGAATCAGTTTTTGTTTTCATCTCATTCTAGATTCGACTCAAGCTCAAAGAACTACCACAGCCACCGCCAGTTGCCAACCCAGTTGTGTACTGGGATATTCTCGAGATTTTTGACGAGTATCTTCCTCTGCTGCTTTCTATTCAACGCTATCACTTGGCTAGACACTCGAATAGCTCAACACTTCCGTATTTTCTCTCTACGTTTCCACCATTATTTTACGGCTTTGGTGAACTCAATTTACTCACTGATCGACTTGTTGGAAAACAGCAGCAAGCTCAGTCTTGTATCTCGGTTGAATTGGTGCTCGTACTATGCTTGATGGGTCAATTACACGCTTTACACGCCGAGACTCTAACTGGTCAAGGAGATGAGACACTAACAATAACGAGTTGGCCCAGACTGCAGCATGCTGAGCTTTCGTGGCAAAGTGCAGAGAGTTTTTATCGCTGGGCTGCGTCGTATTCGAGTCAAAGTAAGGAACGTCTCGACGATAACGATTCACCAACAGGATCGATTTGGAGATTCTTCGACGTGATGGCGAGTACGACAGCTTGTCTGGCACGGGTGTGCTCAACCCACAGACTTTCGACTCATATTTCTGGTGTACGGCCCCACGTTCAATTGATACAGTTAGTAGCTACCGGACGGTATACTAATCTAACGTTCTTGTGCTCCGTTCAACAAGTTGGCTCTGACAGAAATTCGACCTGAACGACTGTTTCGAATTGGCTCTGTGTTTGCCAGACGAGCTCTTACGCTAATTCGAGAGGCAAAATCTAACCAGCCTCATCGAACAGATACCAGGTAAAGCTGTTACGATGGTATAGTGCTCTGTAGCTTTAGTTAATGATCTTGGTCTCAGGTTTTCTCATCAGCTGAAATGGTGCCTATGCGCTAACGAGATTCGGTGGATGGCAATTTACTATCAATGTGAACTAGAAATCTACCGACTAGATGCAAACCCTGGTGCGTTATGTGTTAATTTCCAGTTATGTGTGAACTCCGTACTCACTCATTTTTCGTGAATTTAACAGAGATCGCACTCCACTATTGTGAACATCTACTCAAGCTTCGAATACCGCCTCTGTCATCGATATCTTCTCAACAGCAAGAAGTTTCTTTTACCCAGCTTGCCCATGAAATCCAACTACAACATCAGACACATCTCACTGACGCGCTTGATGAAAAGAAAAATCTATTAGACGATTGCCGATCACGATATGGAACGACATGGACATTTACATCGACTGTCAAGTGTTTAGGCACTGAGCTGTTGATTATTCGAGAAATGGGACCGGTGTTTAATCAAGAACAGCGATTCATCGATTCTGTTGTGGAAGAGGAAGAGAGCAACTACGCGTCTCCTTTTCTCGTTGAAGTGATCGCTGCGAACGTCGATCAGGCAGTTTTGCATGAAAAAGGCGACGATTCAGAGTCAGAATTGCCAAAGGCATGTGAAATTATCGTAACCAAGACGCCTTCAGAGCGAGAAATCAAGTCTGTCACCAAAGGTTTGATGGACTGGCGTATAGTCGCAGCAAAACACGAAACAAGTAGTCGAACTGAGCCTAAAAATCAAGATCAAGAAGCGGAATCATCTACGAAAGTATCGACCTCTGGAAATTTGAAAAAGCGTCCATCAAGTGCAACACCGCAAGGTTCTGGTTGGGTAACGATGAACTACGGAGGCAAGTTGCTACATTTCGAAAAGACCTTGGATCCTCCGGCCCAGCACAACCACCTCAGTGACCCCATCCGACGATCCAAACCGCGGCCTTCATCGTCGCCCTGTTACTTGTCGTCCAAGAAGACCGCCAAGCCCAATCATGATCATAAACCTGTCGATTATAAGAAAATGTGGCGAGCACCTTGTGCCCTGTGTGAGCGAAGGTTCATGCGCTCCAGTCTTCCTGGAGTTGTGGTCATGAAGCGAATTTACGATCTCCGTCGCAAGTGGGGAGTCATCCAAAACTCCAAAAAGACCAACTCTCCTTCAGTATTATACGGGACCGCAAACGTTTGTCTTCAATGCCAAGAAATATTAACACATGAGGAGATCAAGCTGACACCTAAAACCACAGACGATAAGGCCGTAGTCTATAAAGGTAGCAACCAAGACAAAGACGCGGAAATCACTCGGATGATCCACGATTCTATTCTCTATCAGTGGCATAAACAACCACCAAGTCACAATACTACCGACAACAGTCTGGAAGATATCGCAGTCAACAAACGCGTGCGTCAATCTTCGACTGTCTGTAGTATGAAAGCACAAAACGCCTTAGACCCCGACACCAACCGCTCTGCCCATACAAAGGAGGAATTCCAGCCGTGGTGGGAGATCGATCTCGCCAACTACGTTGAAGTCCATTCAGTCAAAGTTTATCTTCGAGACGAAGTGAGTCATCTGTATGCCGCTGCCAGAGGAAACCCTAGTGGACAGACAACTAGGGTTTATCCTCTGCACATCAGTATCTCGATGAAGAGTGGCGTAGGACGCAACTGCGACGATATCATCGCTGGTTCTGTGAGTTCCATGTGCATTCCAGACAATATGGGCCCACTGATCGAGTTTATAGCCCCACAGAAGTCTCGAGGCAGATTCGTTCGCGTCCAGTGTCAAGGTCGCGCCATTCTGCACATTGAACGCGTCAATGTGTATGTAGCCAAGTCTCCATTGATCGACCCAGTACAGAGGCGACAGCACTTTCGGCAAAAACTCCAACGTGCTGCCTTTTGTGCGTCTGTACTCGCCACTACAACCACTCCACACACAGGATCCAATCGAATTGCAGTCACTGCAGAACCATCGCCAAAGCAAAGAATGTCTACATTGGGACCTCGAACTACGAGACGCAGAAGCAGTCAGACGTCAACGAATAAGACTCAAAATGAGTCTCAGTTCGCAGCGTCCTTGTTTTTCGACCCGGAGCGAGCTGAGAAGAAGCGGGTCTCGAAGTTATACGCTAAATTCAAGGGTTTGCTGGATGCTAGAGCGAAGTATATCGCACCTAAAAAGACTATAGACGAGAATGTACCGGAAGGAGGAGAGGATGATGAAACACACAGGACAGAAATGAAGGAAAATGGATAGTAATTGTAGTAATTGCGATCATTGCTTCTGGCTTAGTAAGAGGTCAAGTTTCTGTTCGAGTATAGCTAGTTGTCGAGCCATTCTCTGGATGTCAGTATCCTCCGTTGGCGTCACGGTATCGGTTATATTCAGCCCCTGTCGAACCACATACGCTGAATGGACCGTCTCGTCTTCGTCTTTACTTTGCTGCTCACCATTGTGAGCGTCTGAATTGCTGGAGTTGGGACTAACAAACCCATCCATGATATGCTGGAGTGTAGCTCTAGCTTCACTTTCTTGAATACTCGCCGACGGGAACATTTCCATGAGCATTCGTGGTGTCAAGTTCCCAGTTTGGGTTTCCTCCTTCTGCTCGAGCATAGCGCTCAGTCCACGCTCCAGAAGCCAAGGTCGGATCCGACCGCGAAAAACCACATCAGCTCTATCCAATTCAGCAAAGTTCAATTGAGGTCTAATGGTCTCACCAATCTGCGGTGCAGTCCTTGCAGAAACGTCTCGTTTATTCTTCCGACTTTTGCAACGCACAAGGTCGTTCATCCACAGTAAACAGGTCCAGACCATATTATCAACGATCCGAGTCACTGCCAAGTTGTACTGGGACTTGTAACTCTCGCTGCTCACTTCTGCGTAGGCATCCAACACGATAGCGAGCATCATATTCAACAACACGAGACTCACGACGATCATGTAACCCCAGTAGTAAAACATACAAACGGGGGCATACAACCCTTGAATACTGTCGTAGTCAAAGTTCCCGAAGAGCATATTGATACACGTCTCCATCGCAGTTTCCAAGGACGAAAACTCCTCGACTCTGTCACCGAATAAAATGGTCCCAGACACAGCGAACGTCACGAAGATGACGATAAATACGACGAAGAATGCACCAAACTGATGCAAAGCACTGGCCACAGTTCTCGTGAGAATACTCAGTCTTGGGTGGAAGCGGAATCTCTTCAAGATCCTTAAACTCAATAGGAAAATGGCTAGAGTGGCTATCAGACGCAGCGCCACTGTGAGCTTAGCCACCGCTTTGAGTCTGTCAATCACAGCGTACAACCGATCACGAGCCTCAGCATCAGATGCCCAGTTCTTCCCAGTCACAACGAGAGAAGCCAAATTGTTCCGGAATTCCTTTTGATACATGAGCAGAACGATGGAAATCCACACGAAGTAGAAGGCAACAACCGCCACAGTTGAAGCGTGCTCGATAACGACCCAGACGTCACCACATACAAGGGTTCTAATACCCGAGCGACGGTATCGATACAGTCTGCGGAGTTGCGTGCCCAACGCTAACAGGAAGAACATCAAGACGATGGTATCCGCAGCGGTGGTGAGAGAGGCACTGTACGGGTTGGAGAGAGCAGGTGTGGTCGATGAACTCGTCTGTACGGAGCCTCCTTCCGAGAAAGTTAACTGCATCTCAGTAACAGCGTAACCTTGCAACTCGCCGTTGTACGTGACGATGGTAATCAGCAGCTCTTCAGTGGAGAAGTCGATCCAGTCGCCCTGAGCTTTAAGAGCATTGATCTTACCTATTGCATCGGTCGCAGGTGTGTCGAAGCTGATCAACTTTTGCTCCGTTGTCGTGTTAGAAGCGTCGTAGCAGTGAGGGTACAAGTTCTCGAGGAATGGCTGCGTGATACACGTGTGTATCGCCTTTCGAGTCACTTGGAAGTTAACAGCGCCCAATACTTTATTGAACGCGGCTACGCGACCCCATAGGTCCTTTGTGAGAGCTTTACCATTGTAGTCTTCGGTTATGAAGACAGAGGGCACGAATGTGTCTGTCAACCAGTCAAAGACGTCGGAGATTTGGCCGATGTTGTAGAATTTCATTGTCGAGTCCGTCGTGACCGTGTCGCTGCCTGAAGTCGCTAGCGTCGACGACACAGCATAACCCTGCTCGTACATATTCGTCGCTGGGATGTGCGCGAACAGCATCGACACGAAGGCGCAGAAGTAGAGCACGGGCACAGGGATACGCCAAACAGCTCGGACAATCTTACGGTCGTGGCACAGCGAGTCGTAGGCGGTCTGAACGGGGATTTCAAGACGAGAGGCATCACCAGCCTTTATCTTTTGCTGCAAACTGTCACTTGCTACGTTGGGAGCCATGCTGCCAGGGATTAACTTCTTCATACTCGACGTCTACGACCGTCTCAGGAGTCGTTTAGTGAAAAGCCGCAGGGTTTCACTGTTCGAGACTTGTTTAAACATGGCAACAAGACATAACGGCATCACTCAACGATCTACTGGAAGCAGTTGACCCGACTTTCGAGTTCGCAATTACATTGACACGAATACAAACCTTAAATTGCACTACGACCCCTACTTTTCTTACTCGCCCTTGCCGCTCTTCGTCGACGTGGTATCAGCTCTCCCTGCCATCAATTTCAGTACCCCAGCGACCACAAATGCGATAGCCGACAGCACAGCAACCCACTTGGTTCGGGTGATGACACTTACGACGTTCTCGAGCGTCTCCCATCGTTCGGGGAAGAGTCTCAACAGCTTTAAAATGGACACGTTCTCCACCACATCGCAACTCGCCGCAAGCACTGGCAACGTCCAGACCAATTGGCGATCGGGCCACAGACGACGCAAAACTCCCAGTAACGCTGTCGAGTAGATGAGCGGGAAGAGAATCAGATCGAAGGCGTAAAAGTCCACGTACAACGCTCTCCCCACCACTCCCAGACACTCCAAATGCGGAAAAATGGCGTCAGGAAGCAGCCAAAAGGCGCTGTCCAACACGCCACTACACTGTGGAGGGAGCTCTCGCGCCCACTGCTTCTCCATCTGCAGGATCAGCATGAACGACGGCACCAACGCGCCCAAGGCCGACGCGAACAAATGCGACTCGAACGTCATGAGTAAATGAAATGGACCATTTCTTTTGTTCATTTCAAATGGTACTTCAACTTGGCACAAAATTTGTGAAAAGAAAATAGTCCGTCACAAATGCTCCTTAGTAATCAGCGACGGTAGTCAGCGCTCCATCGTCCGTCGCACTGCCAGCCAGCCTGGCGACGTGCGTGAATATCCTGTGCGCGGCTCTGCGGCGCTGCGCCATGGCCTCCGAGACCCTACAACCCACCCGCAAACGCAGCCAACCGTCGGATTATGAGCAGCAGCTCCAGCGTGATGAGACCGTCCAGCAGCATGCAGCTCCAGTTCTCGGAGTTGCGCCAATCAAGCGACGCCGCTCATCGGCATCCTCAGCGGAAGAACACTCGTCATCTACAGTTGGAGAGCAGAAACAACAGTCGCCAGTTGAAGAGAAGGAGAAAAATCTGGATGGAGCTCCTGAAGGCGAACTCTTCCTTGTGACGGTCAAGACGCGAGAGGAACTGCTAGAGAGCGAGGACGTAGCCTCGGACGCTGAAAAACTGGACCAACTACTGCAACACAAGCAGCAGATAACAATAACTACTACTACGGATGATGACGTGGCTTGGGGTCACGAGTTTGAGGCGCTGGACTCGCTCCGCAGCTTTACCAAGCATCACCAGGACGCGGCTCGACGTCAGTTGTGAGGGAACGATTGCTCTCAGCTCTTCTAAACGTACTAGACTGACACTGTGACTGTTCCTGCTATTGATGTAGAAACAATGATGTGCTGAAGTTGCTGGTATTACCCGCAGCATCGAGTTTGCGCTCAGCTATGGCTCGTAACGCGCTGCTGTGCGTGCAGGATCTGATGCTCGGACTCAAGACCGACACAGCTGCCCATTTGGATGCTATTGTTCCGGTACTGCTGAACCGTGCATGCTCTGAGAAGCAGTTTCTAAGGGACTTGGCGAGAGAAGTGCTGGACACGACGCTGCTAGCAGGAGCCAACGAGGAGTTTTTGCGACCGCTACTGGCCACGAGTACGACCGAGAAGAACGCACAGATTGTCAGCGTGGTACGCCATACTTCGCTAAAGCTGGTTACTGGACGTCTAACTAATGGAATTATCACTGCATAGGCTGGATTGTATGTGACCAAGTGTGTCATCCGGATGGAGCGCGAGCATCTCCGCAAATTTGTGCTGGAGACTCGCACCTCGTTCTTTGACGAAATGGCAGCCTTCCTTAACTGCAAGGTTGTCGAGTGCAAGGCAGCTACACGACGTACCTGCCAACACACACGCCGAGTCATTGGGGTAGCGTAGTCTCTTAACTGTCTAGGGTTTCTAGCTTGAGTTCTAATGGGTCAATTTGTGGATTTTTGATGACAGAACGACGAGTTTCTGGCGCTGGTCAAGGAAAAACTGAGCGGCAGTGCGCAACTAGACGTCCTGAAGGCTTCAGAGATCCGCAAGGCTGCGAAGCCTGGCCACGCCAAGTCGAGTATTCGAGAACGTATGATGCAGATGAAGAAGCAGCAGCAACAGCAGAAGAAAGTGCAGAGTGGAGGGAACGACATTTCGGTCGTCGTGGTCGCACCGCCGCGGTCGAGAGCGTCTTCAACGCAGGCAGCACCGTCGTTATGACCACAATGCTGGGATGAGCTATTATGCAGAATCTCCGCATTTTGCTGTACCTTGTTGATACTGGCATTGTGTGGTACTTTTACTGTGGTCGATCTCCGAATGGTAGAGATCCCAGACCACTTTAGACAGCGATTGATCGTGCTAGGCCGTTTGTACCTTGCCCATTGCCGATCATGGTGAGGTCTTGCAAGTCTAGGTTACCTGGAACAAGACTTGCAATCGAGTCTGCAGAGCAAGATATTGATTGGAATAATGAAAAGTCTACTCACCAGCACCTAGTTATCGGTGACGACACAGCTCCTCAGACCCACCTCCAGCTCGCCCTTACGCAGATGAAGACCGATGAAAACCACCTGCGTTACGCGGCTGTCTTTGCTGTTGAGCTCGTCTTCCGTCCAGCGTTCTTCTGACGCATACACTTCGAACAACTCGTGCACAGCCTGCAGAATGAACTTGTTGGTCTCGCCCGCAATCGCCACCACGCCCTTGACGCGGAACAGTTTCTGGCGCGTGGCAGCTTCAGAGCCTGGCTTAATCTCCGCGTCTACATCTTCATCCTGCTCCCACAAAAGTTCTCCTAGCCACCTCTCGAGTTTTTCCTGGTCCAGGGGTCCATCTCGAATCCTCACGCACGTGGTCTGCATGCCTCCTGTGTGGGTCGCATGGTCATGGCTTTCGTCGTTGCAGTTATCGTGGTCATGGCCCTCCTCTTTACCTTCAGCTAACAATGTGTTCAACTCCTTCTCCACCTGCTCGGCTCTACTGGTCGTGAAGCTCTTAATGTTGAGAATGTCGTCCAGGTTGACTCTGGATCTCTCGGTCCATCGGACGCTGGCCATGCCGTTGACTTGTGTCACCGTTTGCTCGATCTCCAGTCTCTGCTCCTTGTCGGGCACGAGGTCGCCCTTGTTCAGCAGGATCCGGTCTGCGTAGGCCAGTTGAGCTGCCGCCTCTCGCTGTGTGTCTGGATGATTCAGATGGAAGTTGAGGCGTGGGGAGTCCACGAGAGTGACGATCCCGTCCAGGAAGATTCGTCCTTCAAGCTCGTCGTCCACCCAGAAGACGCTGGCCACTTTACCAGGGTCTGCCATGCCCGTGGTCTCCACCACGATGTAATCGAAACGATCTCGACGTTCCAGTAGCTTCTCCAGCGTATTCACCAGGTCGTCGCGCACTGAGCAGCACACGCAGCCATTGCTGAGCTCGTAGAATCCGTCCATCACGTCGCCACCCGCGCCATCTTTAGCTACGAGACTCTCGACGCCGATCTCCTCACCAAACTCATTCTCAATCACAGCAATGCGCTTGCCGTGAGATGCGGATAGGATGAATCTGAGCAGCGTCGTCTTGCCTGCACCCAAGAAACCAGACAAAATTGTTACGGGGATCATAGGCAGAGCAGGCGCTTCCAGCGCGGGCGGCGCATCGTCCAGCGGCTCAAGTTCCGGCAGCTCCATGGCTATCCCTGTATGTGAAGATGTTGTCTGAAGTGCATGTTCTCTGAATGTACAAATGCACCCAGTATTATTAAGTACGAATATTAGGCTGCCGAAGATTGGCTGAAAAGGGATCAAATTTGGAGCGTAAACGTGGTGTGTCATACACTACCTATGTGCGCCACACCACGAAACGAAAATCCCGTCGAAAAGCTCCAAACGGTCAAAGGGAGAAGAAGGCTGTGGATCTGATCGTCAGAGGGAGGGAGCGTTAGTTGCCGCTGTCTGCGAATATGGTCAAGAAAGTTGGTACGTGGGCATCGGCCTCTTAGTACTAGTCACTCACACTTACTATACTGACACTCGATTGCTTGTTGCCATTGTCTCTGCTGCACAGGCAAGTACGAGATTGGCAAGACCCTAGGTGAAGGAACCTTCGGAAAGTGAGTTCAACCCTCTGCTATCGTATTACCATAAAGTATGCCTAGAGGTTTACCTGCGCTTGTACCTGTAGAGTGAAATATGCGGTGAACACGGAGACGGACGAGCGCGTGGCCATCAAAGTGCTGGACAAGGAAAAGATCCAAAAGCAGAACATGGGAGCGCAGATCAAGAAGGAGATCTCCATTATGAAGATGGTGCGCCACAAGCACGTCGTGGTGCTTAAGGAAGTGCTGGCCAGTCGCACGAAGGTCCGTCGCTAGCTGCAATATCAGGAAAGGGGGGCAACAGTGGATGGATTTTGACTTGGTTCGTATTGCTGGTTGTAGATCTTCATCGTGCTGGAGCTGATCACGGGCGGCGAGCTGTTTGACAAGATCGTGAGCGAAGGAAGGCACGTCTTCAAGCAAAGATCGCATAAAGAGCGTGCATGAGATGGTGCAGGATACATTGCTGACTCATTCTTCGTTTTATGACTATGACTACAGGTTTAGCGAGGAGACGGCGCGCTTCTACTTCCGCCAGCTCGTGGATGGCGTCCAGTACTGCCACGAAAACGGCGTGTGCCACCGCGACCTGAAGCCGGGTCTGTCTTCTGCATTCTACCTGTACTGCGAGACCTTGTTACCCTTAATTGACTAAATTTTGCCTACAGAGAACCTGCTACTGGATGAGAATGGAGACCTGAAGATTTCCGACTTCGGTCTCTCTGCACTGTACGAAGGCGGCGGTCCGGACGGCCCGGAGAGCTCTCGTGCGTCGCTGCTGCACACGACATGTGGTACACCCAACTACGTGGCCCCTGAAGTCCTTGCCGACAAGGGCTACGACGGACGTGCTGCTGATGTGTGGTCTATGGGAGTGATCCTGTACGTGCTGCTGGCTGGTTTCCTGCCGTTCGATGAGCCCACGATGTCGGCGCTGTTCCGCAAGATCCAGAAGGCTGAGTTCTCGTACCCAAGCTGGTTCACTCCGCGTGTCAAAGCGCTGCTGAATCGCATCCTGGTGCCTGATCCGGAGACGCGTATTACGATCAAGGAGATCCTGTGTGATGAGTGGTTTGTCAACGCTAACGGTGCTGACGAGCAGGTGGCTCCGGCTGCTGGTCCTGGCACAATTAGTGAGGAGTTGGCTGCTGCTCCAGTGCCGAGCCCAGTGGACCACATGACCATTAAGCCGAGCCAGGCTGATCTGGACGCCGCTATCTTGGAGCATCAGGACGAGATCAACTCTGGCAAGAAGGACAAACAGGACGGCGGCCTGAAGGTGATGAACGCGTTCGACTTGATCAACATGTGCGGCGGCATGGCGTTGAATCGCATGTTCCAGAGCAACGACGAGAAGCGAGTGAAGCGGTCGACACAGTTCACGTCAACCATCCCGGCGGCGAGCATCATGACTCGCCTGACGGGCCACTTGGAGAGTCTCCACTGCGAGATCAACGTGGAGAACTCGTCCAAGGTGAAGGCTGTGTTGCAGACCCCCAAGGGCGCAGTTGGAGTGGTGATCCAGATCTTCATGCTCGCGGACAGTCTCCACCTGGTGGAAGTACGTCGTGGTAAGGGCGACATTTTCGAGTACCACAAGTTCTACACGCAGTTGAACGAGCAGATGAAGGATTTGATCGCCGACTCTGGCAGCAGCTAAAAGCCTCCAAGAGAGATGATAGCAAGTATGCGTTAGTGCTGATCTCAGACATTGGACAGCACCAAAGAGGTCGTAAACCTCTTGACTGATTTCTCTTCTTCATGTTTCTTGCTCTAGTGAGAAATACACATACAATACGCTATTGACAACTCGAGTCTTTGTTGAGGTTAGTGCAGTGTCTTCCCTTAGACGACGACTTCAGTCTTGGTAGGTTTCTTGGCTGCTACATTGCCAAGGCCACTGAGGCCTCCACCAAGCGCCAATCCACCGATAGTGGACATGATTGAAGAGCCGGCGGACGAGCTGAAGGCGCCCAAAGCGCCTTGGGACATCAGCGACTGCATTTTCTGCTTGGCATCCTTCTTGCATCTCGTGTAGCCGATGATATTGGCACCGCTAAGAGCCACAGCGACCACGACGATGAGAGCCCATTCCACGTTGAATTTGAGCACAGCGATGATGAGCAGCATGACCCACAGAGCTGGAGCGCCGTAGAGTCCCGTCCAGAAGACACGCGAGTCCAGCGGGTCGATCTCCGTCATGTCCTCGTGGGACTCAAAGACCCACTCGCTCGTGCCGTCCTCGTTGATCTTGTTCCACCAGCGCAGACCCACGAGCAATCGACCCGTCACATTCTGCAATAGTAATAGTAAGGCATCCACTTATACTTCAGTAGAGATCTCTCCTATTCGTACCTTGACCGTCCAGAAGTCGAAGGCCAATAGTAAGATGCAGACCACAAAGATGAAGACAAAGTTGCTGATGAAGATACTGCCGAACAGATACAGCAGCAATGCCAGGCCCTTGAAGAACAAGTGAAAGAAGGCAGCTACTGGGTGCTTGGCACTCGTCACCACCTTCCGCATGGATGTGAGTCTGCATACAAAATGTCAGTCAAAAACACTGAAAAACTCGCGGCGATTACCACGTACAGCGCCTCTTTGTCGCTAGCTTTTGGACTGGCGGCCGCCTTGGCGTTTGTGGATCTTTCGGTCGATGCGGGGACATTAGTCGGCTGTGTTTCCGGCTCGACGCTAATGAACTCGAGCTCCTCCTGCGGCTTCTTGTCCTCGGCCATCATGGTGGCAATAAGAAACTCTTCAGCGTATTGTGAAATGACGTTTGTTGGGACAGAAAATGGACAGTTGTTGCTGCTAATTGGATGAAATTACTTCCGACCAATAAAAAGCCGCTACCTAACCCACTCTGTCCAGCTTCGACTGCCCTACTTGGTCTTCGATACCTGGATGATGGAGCTCTTCGTGTGGATGCACGAAATGACCTCGGCGATGAAGGGAGCCACCGACAGCGTCACGATCTTGGGTGAAACCTCACTCAGGTGTACGGGGATCGTGTTGGTGGTCACTAGTTTGTCCAGCTCCTTGCAGTTCTGCAGCGTTTCCATGGCCTAGTTATGAATGGTAACACATTAGTTCCGACATCTTCAATACAGCCACAGCAATGCAAAAAATGCAGACAAAACGTACCTGAGCGGAATAACGGGCATGCACAGCAAAAGCCGAGACGGTCTTGGCTCCATTAGCCTTCAACACCTTGGCAGTCTTCACCAACGTCGAACCAGTGTCCACTAGGTTGTCCACCACGATGCAGTCTTTGCCCTTCACATCGCCCACCAGCTCACCAGGTTGGTCCTCATCAAGCTGATGCTTGCGGATTACGAACGCCAATGGTACAAACTCGTCAAGAGTCCGCGATAGAGTGTCCCTGAATATAACCGCGCGGTTTACAGCAGCCGAATGCGGAGCCACAACAATCGGGTCACCGACACTCTGCTCCGAAAAGTACACGGCACCGACAGGGAAGGCCTGGAGGTTGTCAACCTGTTCTCATTCATCCCAGTAAGCAACAGTTGACGCAGTGAACACTCCGTCAATTAAGTCACTACGCAACGATTGCGTTACCGTACCGGGATCTGCGGCTTGAAGAATCCCTCGATCTGCGCACTGTGGAGGTCTACCGACACAACGTGGTCCACGCCCATGGTCTCCAGCATACGAGCAATGTCCTGAGCAGTAAAACCAAGTGCTCAGTGAGTACCCTGTCTCTAGATACAACTTGTGCATCTCCAGTGCTCACCGCAGCAGCGATTGGTTCGCGGCCCTTGTGCATGAGATCCATGCGCGCGTATCCGTAGAACGGGATCACAGCTGTGATGCTCTTGGCTGAGGCTCGACGCATAGCAGAGATGGCCAGCAACAACTCCATTAGACTGCAATAGCAGGTACAACAATAGTTAGGTCTCTTTCTGGCTCTTGAACATGTAGACAGCCTTACCGATCCACTGTGGTCGTGGAGCTCACGATGTAGACGCGTTTGCCGCGTACATTTTCCTTGACGATGATACTGGTCTCTCCGTCATTGAAATTCTTGACTTCCATATCGTTGAGTTCGACGCCCAAATAGTTGGCGATCTCGTCTGCGATGGGCGTGTCGGCCACCTTGAAGAGCTTCATGGACTTGGCGGCGCTGGGGTTCATCTTGCCCTTGTAGAAGTGCCAGTGCTTGGTCGTCGTGTTCGGATACCACTCGCCCTTCTTGTCCTTTACTACTGCCTCCTTGCCGGCGTCAGTTAGCGCAGTTGACAGCTCTGCCTGCGACGAAAGGCCGCCACCAAGGAGACCAAAGGCTCCAGCCGCTGCCAGCGCCACCGCATTGCGGGTGGCTGACGAGCCGCTCAGCATCCGAAGACGGTTCTGTGGCATCAGATAGACAGCGTTTAGTTAGCTATAGACAGCGATCTCTAGCATTTACTGGGAGAGTTGGGCCGCACCATTGTGAGCCAATTCGCAAGTGAAGCAAGTCACGGCCAATAAAATGGGCGTGCTTAAACATCGTTGTATGTGGGTCACATTATATGATGTAGTCCACGCCAAGATACCTCTGCGACGTGTGATGCCTTGGTGTTTGTATGCTTAGTGGGAGATGGGCCTGGCCCTTGAACGGTTGGTGCGACCACGAAACGACCGCATTCCCTCACTCAGGCGGGTACAAGGCAACAAGCAGCGGAATCCTGAGACTGCAGCCGCCATGGGGGACAAGAAGTCAGATATGTACGACGTCAACTGGCAGAAGGTCTGGCCCGACCGCATGCCCGTGATCCTACGCGATCTGGCGCCTACCAACCCGTTCAACCCGCGCAATTTGTGGCCGGAAGAACAGGAGGAGGAGGCGCAGGCTCTTCAGGATAAGAAGAACGCGCCTAAAGAAGACAAGAAGGGGGCAGGTAGTGGCAAACTGAAGAAGGCGGATCTGATCCGCATGCAGTTGGCCAAGGACAAGGCTCAGAAACAGAGCAAAGTAGACGAGGAGAAGCTGGCAAATGTCAAGAAGTCTAAGAATCTGCTGGACATGAAGATGGTGACCCCCACGGGTCGCCTGAAGCAGCTCTACGAGATCTTACGCGACTGCTGCAAGAAGAAGGAGTACACAGACGCTGTGGACACGCTCTGGGAGATCCAGCGTACTAAACTCATGCCTGAACGCTCAGCTCTGGGCCCCGACGGCCGTAAGAAACACGAGAAACAGAAGAAAATGGACGAAGAAGAAGACGCCAAGCTGCTCGTGGAGCTCAACGCCGTGCACAAAAAATACCGCAAGTACGTCAAGATCGTCAACGAGTATCTGGCTGGCAAGGACCTCATCGAGTGGCAACTGACCGAGATGTCGGACCGCCTGCCGCCTCTGAACATGCACCACATGAACAAATTCATCCTGGACGACTGGCAACGCACTGTACTGACTCACATCGACCAGAACCACTCGGTTATCGTGTGTGCCCCCACCAGTTCCGGCAAGACGGTGCTCTCGTCGTACGTGTCAGTGGTGGGCGGTAAGGTGCTGTTCATCGTCCCCACTGACCCTCTGGCGTGGCAGGTGGCAGCTCTGTTCCAAGCCATGGTCAAGGGATCCGTCGCCCTCATCACCGAAGGCACAGTCTTCCTCCCTCCTGGATTCCGGATCGCTGTCGGCACGCCACGCGCTGTCGAGTCGACACTTGTGGACATTGGCTACGACTTCCAGTACGCAGTGTACGATGAAGTCCACGACTTGAACGGACCTGAAGGAGACGCCTTGGAACGTATCGTTAAGGCCGTGACGTGTCCCTTCCTGGCTCTATCTGCTACTATCGGTAACGCTGAGAAGCTTAAGAGCTGGTGGGAGTCCCACCATGCGCGTGACGTGCATCTGCTCGAATACAAGGGCCGCTTTATCAATCTTCAGCGTATTATCTGGTACGAGGAAGAAGCCAAGGAGGAGAACGCCAACAAGAAGCAGGAGATGGTGTACTTGCACCCATGTGCTGGTGTGACGTTGGAATACCTTACGACTATCGGTTTCGACGCTGGCGATCTGGCCTTCACGCCTCGTGATGCGTTCGCTCTGTGGCAGGCGATGGAGAAGTTTTACTCTGCGGAGCTGATCGAGGACGTTGATCCGCACAAATTCTTCGAGCTGGAAGACGAGACTGCAGTCGAGGCTGCTCCAGCCAGTTCGAGTAAAAAGGAGAAGAAGTCGAAGAAGGACAAGAAGTCCAAGAAGGACAAGAAGTCCAAGAAGGACGACGAGGACGACGAAGAGTTCGTTGTGGATCTGGGTAAACGCACTCATCGTATCACGTTGATGGAGTCCAAGAAGTACGAAGACAAGATCAAGAAGCGCTTGGAAGACCTCGCTTCCAAGGAACCCAAGGCCACTCAGTCGCTTCTCGACTTCTTCGCGCCGCCAGCCAGTCTGCAGGACGTCACAGTGGAGCTTCACGACCCGCGCGACACGAACCCTACCAGCGCGGTGGATGTCTACGCTCTTGTGAACCAGCTCTGCGCCAAGAATCTCGTTCCTGCCATTGCGTTCCAGCTCGATTCTGTTCGTTGTCGTCAGCTATTCAACCAGCTTCTGGCATCCATTGAAGCAGCTGAGATCGCCAAGTACCCGAACTTCCGTGAAAAGGTGCAGCTTGAATACGCTGAGTGGGAGAAGAATCAAGCGACGATGAAGAAACGTGAAGCCAAGGTGAAGGCCAAGGGCAAGGAAGAAGACGACCGGGAGGCACAGGCGTTCGAGGAGAAGCCGCCTCCGGACATCTACGCGCCGCACCCGGACTTCGTGTTGACTCCCGCTGGATCTCGTCTCACTGCTACGGAGTTTAAGGAGATCAAGTGGCAACTGCGTCGTGAATTGTCGGAGGACTCAGACGACGGACACGCTCTGGTGCGCTCGCTGCGTCGTGGTATCGCTATCTACAACCAGAATCTGCCGGCTGCGTATTTGCGTATCGTACAGGCTCTTGCTCAAGCTGGTCGACTGGCTGTCGTGTTCTCGGATGACTCACTGGCTTACGGTGTCAACATGCCGTTCCGAACGTGCTGCTTCTGTGAGGACACCGCGGACGACGTCCTGACTTCGCTCATGGTGCAGCAGATGGCTGGTCGTGCTGGTCGTCGTGGCTTGGACAGACAGGGAAACATTCTGTTCGCTGGTCTGTCGTGGTCGCGTATCCAGTTCTTGATGCGTGGTCTACTGCCGGACGTCACGGGCCGCAAGTCGCTGTATCCGACCATCGCTCTGCACAAATTGCTGTCGAATAATGTGACGGGAGACATCATGCAGCGTATTGTGACGCACCCGCTGCACGAGTACATGATTCAGGACGCTACGCCGTCTTCGCCCAAGCAACAGGAGTCGTATTTGACCAAATCGGTGGAGTGGATGACGCACTTTGGCTTGACGAAGCCTGAGTACAGTCTGGCAGTGGATGTATCGGTCGCTAAGCTGGTGTGGGAGTGTCGTGACGATCCTTCCGAAGCGCTGGGAATCTTCTGGATCTTGGAGGCGCTACTGAAGGAGTTCCATCACAAACCTGGTGACAATATCGCGCTGCAACTTGCTCTGTTCAACATGCTGCTGCGTGTTGTTGGTCGGGAGAAGTTCCACCCTGAATACGCTCATGGATCGGAGCTGGCTCCTCTTCCTGGACAAGAAGAGGCTTGGGAGAAGGTGTCGGCCTTGCTTCAGACATACGAAGCCAAGCTGAATGAACTGGGAGAGAACGCACCAGAAGAGCTGCGTCTGCGTGTGGCATTGACTGATCCACTCGACGGCTACGTGTTCCGCACGGTGGTGGAGAATCTGATTCCTCAGGGTCTCGGTACGTCGCAGTTGAATCAGATCAAGAAGCGTCTGCGGCACGTGGGCGATCGCCTTCGTTTGATGCACAACTTGCTCATGTACAGCGGACGATACGGTGAACTGGAGGAGATTGTGCGTAAGTGTTTCCGCCGTATCAAGTGGATCCTCATCGACTCGGAGGTGTAAGCCAGTCGAAATATCCGCTGTTGTCGATTCGGAGCCACGGAGTCTGCGGGTACCCATCGAACGAGACAAGACAAAGAGGGCGGCGCTGCGTTGGTCGTTTCCCGATACATGCGAGGCGGGCCGAGGCAAGCAATACAACTGTTTAGAAACACACAAAAACAAACAAGCGAAGGGTTGTACAACTGCGTCGTCGTCAAAAGCTCTGCCACGGGAATGCAACAGAAAATTGGGATAGTAACCCACAGCGACGACCAACATCTTCGCTGCTAGATATTTGACAAATAAAGGTGTTTTTGATTCCATTTTTGAGGTATCACGAGCGGAGCAAATTTAGACGACGTCTTTTGAGCGGTCCAAATTTAAGTCATTTGCAACTAAACAGATTTAGAAGATGTCATTTAAGTGGACTAATTTAAAGGATATCATTTTGAGTGGACCTAATTTAGAAAATACCATTTGGGTGGACCTAATTTAGAAAAATATCATTTGAGTGGACCACTTTTAGAATATGTCATTTGAGATGACCTAATTTAGAAGATGTCTTGTCACTGGACCAAACTGTGAGCATCAAATTGTCCACGCAAAGCATTTACAATTTGCGGCTTCAGATACTAAGCATAGCAGCCATGCTGCCTATGATCAAGCTGGGCGGCCTGGTGGCCCGCACGCTGACGAAGCCCCTAGCGCGTGTGGTCAAGTCACGCTCCAAGGTGCATCCACTGCTGAACTCCGTGTGTGGACAATTGGGTCAGCAGCAGCACCGACTGAGCATGAAGCTGCACATGGGCTTTCGAGGTATCTCCAACTACACCATCAAGCCCCTGCCGGCCGATCAAGCAGTAGAGCAAGGCGCGGACTTGGTAGGTGAGCTGCTCATCTTCTCTGTGGCGCTGGGTGTCGCATCGCTCGAGTACTCGCGCTCAGCTGCCAGTGCGCGTGCCAAAGAGGCCAAGCAAAAGGAGCTACAATTACAGGAGGAGAGAGAAATGGAGGCTCGTTTCGAGTATTTGGAAGGGCAAGTGGTGTGGTTAGAAGACCGTTTGGTGGAGCTTACGAAGATCCTAGAGAGCGAGATGGGCGCGAGACTGGAGCTGCTAGTGGCTGAGGCCAATCGACAAAAGGAGACACCACAAAAAGAGCAGGAATCGCCTGGAGCTTCGAGACTCGCGCGGAGACGACAGCAACGACTGGACCAGAACGTGCATGTGGGCGTCGACATTGACGAGAAAACAGCGGCAGAAGCTTCCACGTCAGTTGCAAAGCTTTGGAATAGTACATACGACGCAGTGGCAGGACTGTTCAAGTAGACTTGTGTGTAACAACGATGTCTTCTGCGACTTGAGAAGTGCTTCCGGGCTTGGAATTCATGTATTATTGCTATCAGGAACTTCTTTCAGCCTACGAAGAGCTCTTCGCTCATCTGAATAGCTGCCGTTCTGAGTGCTGCGGCCAAGTCTGCGCGCTCCTGCTCCACTGGGTCGATTTGTTTCTGTGTGTCTGGTTGTGGTGTAGTGCTGCGTGGGCCTAACGAACTGTGGAGCTGGAGACCAAAGTGAATGCAGCGTAGTACAAGTGTGGGGTGACGAACCTCATTCGAAGCGAACTGGAAAATGTCCAACCAGTTGGAGACTGTCATCATCCGGCACATCGCAGACGTCGTCGTGTGCCAACACTTGGCAGACCCAACAGTGTTAGCCAGATGGAGCAGTTCCCGTAACATTGGGAAGCTTTGGAGCTCCGTTAGAGCATTCACTGCGTCCTGTTGGGGCATTGGTAGAAGGTCTACAAAGTACTGGACACTGGATGCCCGGAACTTGCTGAGTCTGGCGATGATAATGGAGTTATTACCCTCTGGATCGTGACGGTTGTCGGCTTTCCATCCACGAAGCAGGTTACTATGTTCGCGCAACAATGCTGCAGTAGCTTTGACAAACTCTCCGTCTGCACAGCGGAGTTGGATAATAAAGTCTTGATCATCGGTACTATCAGGAGTCTTTTCTTCCCCTTCTCTCTCGTTGTTGTCGGTTTGGAAGACATTACAGTCCCTCGCTTCGATCTTCAGGGTTGAACATTTATCGCTACAGTTTAAGCAAATGGACAGTAGCGAGACTGCTAGACCCGCCTCGTCGTCCGCTTGGATTGCCGTCACCAACGCATCCGTTCGAAAGTCTTGATCTTCCAGAGCCTCGCGGATTGCTGCATTGCGTTGAGCCAAGATCTGCAATGTAAGCACGATATTCTTCTGCAGTAAGATGTTGGTGGAGCTCAGGATCGACTGCACACTCGCAGCAACGACACCGGATTGCCACGCCACCTCCTCCGTCACCCAATTCAATAGACTCCGACAACTCGCAGCTACAGCAGGGGTGTTGGCACTACTGGATGCCGACAAGAGCGTGCGATAAATAAGGACACAGCCCTGTTCGATCACAGCTCGCAAGATATCACTAGGAGGAGAGTGTCGGATTATCAGCTCCAGTGTTGTCGCTGCCATGGCTGCGATGTGCGAGACTGTGTGGCTCAAAAGCCAAGAGATCGAGATAAGGATGCCCGATAGACGAACGGCGCTGCTTAGAGCGCTCGACGAGGCGTCATCGAGGACAAGAAGCGAGCACAGCAAGCGCAAGGAAGAGTATTGGACGTTCGAGTCCACGCTCGCGACTCCGAGAGTACAGATCTGTAACATCGCTGCCGTGTCATCGAAGACAGAAGATCTCGCACCTCGGCGTTTGTTCGCGTCGGGACATGCCACGGCTGCCGCTGCAACAAGCAGCTCAAGGTAAATGGGATCGCATTCATGCTGACAACCACGTTGCTTTGTTGCGGTACTACTTGGTTGCGTCTCTGGGTCTGAAGGCGACGTAAGACATGCAGTAGGGGCGCATCTATCGTCACCAAGCAGCCAGGTGACGTAGTGCTGTAAGGCTGCCGATCTACAGACGTGCGTCGTCATGAGCCCACTGAAAGGATGCGGCTTTAGAGAGAGTAAAGTCTGTAGTCCCATCGCCGCAGTCCGAGCGATTGCAGGCGTCCATTCGACAGTCGTGGACAGAGACAACAACAGGTCCACCACCTCCATCACCTTGGGGGCATCGTTGCCTCCATTCTTGGTCTCGTCAATCTGGTCCTTGGGGTGGTCGTCATAAAAAGATGTCAACGTCACTCGGAGACTCGTGATCAGGATTTGTACTAGCCGGGGTGCGACCAGATCGACCTCAAAGAGCGAGTCGGTCCGCCCCGACCGAATGCCTTCCCTTTCGAGTCGCGCGTGACAGTCCACCACCTTCTCACGCAAATGCTCTCGCCACTGCGATTGCCACATGCGTCGAAAGAATTGGTCGCTTGATCTTGACGGCGCGGTCGCCACACGCTCCAACGCCGCCACGAGAACGAGCACAAGCGAGCTGTCGGATGCAAAGAGCAAAAGGCCTAGACGTCGCCAGCATTTGTCGTCCAAGGCCAGCAATTCCGTTGGAATGCGTTCGGGGTCGGGAGCAGCCCACAGTTGCAGCAGCGCCAGCTCTAGCGGAGCATCGTCGTCTCCGTTGTTCAGCAAGAGTGCACGTAGCGACGGCATCCGCTCCGAAGAGCTACGTGCCTCTAGAGTGTATGTAGAAGTGGCCATTACATCTACTAGCGGATACATGACCGATTAGGTAACAGCCACGTCGAGATGT
The DNA here is from genome assembly GCF_000247585.1 of Phytophthora nicotianae INRA-310. Classification (NCBI taxonomy): domain Eukaryota; phylum Oomycota; class Peronosporomycetes; order Peronosporales; family Peronosporaceae; genus Phytophthora; species Phytophthora nicotianae. The sequence goes on along the minus strand of NW_008649002.1, from coordinate 850,065 downwards.
ATTTTTGATCGAAGGCAGCAACGGATGCACACGTACTACTGCTTCTAACGGAGTATCTGCATGTAGCTGCGTGGTTGAGGCCACACTGAATTCATTTTCGTCTTAACTTTTCACGGCGATGACTCTCGGAGGATGCAAGCGGCTTCGTGCGCTTTGAAGGTACAAACTGCATTCGTGCGCAAACGTATTGGCAGAGTGCTCAATCAACCCCCCGTACATATTCAAACTCTTCAAAGACAACGGGACTGGACAACAACGAGTGATGAAGTTCTGAACCAACAGCGTGGGAGACGCCACCTTATTTACTGCTGCTGCGGGGATGTCTCCACCGAGATGGAGCTTGCGTCGCAGCGTTAGTGTCCATGGCTCTCGGATTCACTTCAACAGCGTCGCGGTTGACAAGCAAAGAGACTTTTGAGGGTAACGGCTGTAACAGCTCAACCGGCCAATGGCAGCGCAGGATCGGACTAAACACGTCCTTTAAGCGGCGCACCTGCTGCATCCACCATATGCTTTCAAACTGACTTAAATTTTGTATTTTCAAAATAGTGACTTGGTTTTTGTAGGGCGATGAGGCCGGAATCCATCAGATTCGGCCCAGAAACTGTCACCAAAAGTGGGACCTCGCGTCACATCTTGGATACCACTCGTGAACCCTCCTTCAAAAAGTTGCGCGAGACTTTCAAACGTCTTGCAGGACTTGCTCATGCTCCGACTCGTAGCCTATGACTCGCAGTGAGAGCAAGCCGATCCCCACCGATTGCCTTGAAGCAGCAGTGCCAGTGCAGCGACGGCGTCGGCGCGAAGGTCACGTGGGACCTCGGGCGGCGCTCCGGATCTGGCAGATCCTCGCAGCTGGGGGGCAACGATGTTCGGCAGAGACACCGCGACGTGGACGTAATTGTTGCTGAGGGCCAATGCAGCGCTACAAAATACAGAGCTCTGCAGCGACACCTCCGACCAGCGCCAAGATATTCCCGCTCTCGCGTCCGCACCGAACTCAACTGGGCTTGTATCCGCTCGCCGCGCGTGAACACCAGCCGGTTGGGGCCAACTGGTGCCGCGACACCAAGGTGTATCCAAGCGGCTCAGATCGCTGTCAGCAATGCGTTCCGGCTTTGCCGTTGCGCTCCTTTTCTTGGCCATAGATGAGCCACGGGACCAGCTCGCTCACTTCGGGCCTTGCAGTCCATCGAGCGGCCGTGTCAGTTGAAACTTTTCCTCGCAGAGCGCAAACGCACAGGAACGCCCTGAAGTACGAATTGCACTCTAGCTTAGACACAGGTTTGATCCGTAGCAGGCCGAATGAGCTACCCGCACCGCTACATTCCACCTATATATGTGGACCTGAACATGCCGGTCACGCCCTCCAAAGACAAGGAGGCTCCGGCTCAGCAGCAGTCCTGCTCGCCCTCCAACGACTTCACCCAGTCGAGCAGCACTGAGCCGCGCCCAAGCCGCGCCAACTCTCTGCTGCTGGACTTGCTTGAGTTCCCGCTCGCCACGGCTGACCCGAATCCGGACGTACTGCTCAAGTGTGATCTCGACAATGTACTTGACGTGAGCAATGGACATGACACGCCGGCTGGCGCGCAACAGCAGATCTACCCGCTGCCAAATGGTCAGGATGAGATAGCAGACCAAGATGTCATCAAGATGAAGCAGAGCCAAGACCCCGAGGTGCTCGAGGAGGTCGCCGCCTTCCCCGCAGCTGTGTTCACCAACACGACCATCTCGGCGTCACGACCGGTATCCACGGCCTCGACGAGCACCGCCGTGCCGTCTCTTATGGCCCAACGTGGCGGACGCACGTCTCAGTTCTCAGCCAAGCAACGCCGCGAACGACACAACGCCAATGAACGACGACGGACGAACGCCGCTAAGGACCGTGTACGTGACATGCGCGACTCGGTCGCGGCTCTGGAACGCCAACGTGCTGAGCTGACGGCGCAGCGCGACGCCAATGCCGCCCCCAAGGAGGTGCTCCCACACCGGAGGATGGTTGAAGACGTGATGCCTCGTGAGTGCGTTGACGGCGAGCTGGGCTACAGTATCCCCGGTAGCTCCACGTACCTGGATCTTGCTAAGGCAGTGGACGAGCTTCGCGACGAGAAACGGTATCTTGAGGAACAGCTTGACCAGATGGACTCTCTGAACAGCGCCCTGCAGGCGATGCAGGCTGAGCTGGTCATTGATGCCACGTTATCCCTGACGGCAGCTGGAGCCAAGAAGAGTCTCAAGCGCAAACGTGTGGAGACTGACGAGGCCGCTTCGGACAGCAAACGCATGGCCATCGAGTCGTGCGAGCTAGACATCCCCAGTGGTGGCTACTGTCTCGAGACAGAAGCTGTTCCGTCGTACCTCCGGGTCCTCTTTTCAGAGCCCTTGACCAGCGACGCGGCCTTCAACTGGGTCAAGGACAGCTACGGTGACATCATGGCCCTCAAGGCTCAGCAGAAGCCCGCCGACTCCGCCGCCACCTCAATTCTAGGCTGGCGTGAAGACAAACGCGAGGTCACCAAGTCAGACGGCGAGAGTTCACTCGAGCTGATGATGACCCAGGACTTCCCCGGCATCGTGTCAGGCGAGCTCGTCTTCAACACGTGGAACCTGTTGACTGTGCTGGAGGCTTTCCAGAAGCTCTTCCCCCTCACCAAGGACCTGGCTGTACTGCAGACCATCAACGATGACTGTGTAGTCGTGCGTGTCGGTATCGCACCGACCCACGACGCGCCTGTGGTACACAGCATCGTGGTGCTCGCTCGAGGCCAGATCGACGGTGGATACCTCGTGAGCATGCGCTCCGTGCCGCTCTCGACAGGCCAGAAGGCCTTCGCAGCCGGTGAGGAGGCTTACCTCCCTGTGCTGGCATGGTTCATGCTGTTGGACAAGTACGATGAGTACGCTCAACCAGTGTGCGAGGTGATCGTGGGGGCTTCGACCCAGCACAAGTCCGAGCACGTTCTACATCGTCTGGCCACCGAGTTCGTCGCTGGTGCGGTGCGATGGCAGGACGCCGTCGGCCAGAGCAAACACTGGCTGCTTTAACGCTTCAGTATAGATGGAACATATTTAACCAGGTAGGATAGTAGTTCATCCGCACCTCAGGGCAGCGGATACAGTCGCGACTAACGCGCGTTAGTAAGAAGTAGGTTAGACTAGGTAGTAGTTAAGGCGTCTTAAGACGCAACAAATAACGCCGGCAGCGGCAAAATGAGTTACACTGAAATCGAAGTCAAGTTTGCTTCTCGTACACTAGTCCTTGAAATTTAGGCAGAGGACACAGGTACATTCCCATGCAAGACTGCAGTTGATAAAATCTCGAGACTGCCGCCACCACCGAGTACATGGAATCAATGCCGCTCACGCTCACTGCTAAACTTTGAAGTCAGAACTCTCTGCTTTTTGTATCCTGGGGATTCCTGACCAGGATCGAGTGCATCAGCGAAGCATGAAAAGGAGCTGCTTAAATCACGCTGCGCCGCTGACTCACCCATCCATATGAAACACGGCGCGCTACTGTCGGCGCAGCATCACGTGTGACGCATGATCGCTCAAAAGGATCACAGGATGTGGCTTCTGCAATGAGCATCGACAGTTTGATGGCATGATACGTATCGTATTCCATTAAACGCTAGTTATACCCTTTTGCCTTCGAAACCAACAACTTGTATAAGACTGCTACATTATCGATAAACAAATATTGCATACCTTTCCACTGTGCTACCATCGCAGTAGTCCCCGAGAGCCAGCCCCTCTGCTTTCCATGCGCAGAGCCATCTCTAATATTTCAATCGACCACCATCCTGGACTCGCGAGTGTTGTGCCTTGAATTTCTCCACCAAAAGTCTGTTTACAGTCGTCCAGCTGCTCGCCCGCGTACTCGTAGAAGCTCCACACAAACACATCCAGCCAGAAATTCTCTTTGTGCGGCTCCACCTTCCGACGTCCTCGACGTACAGGTGCTGTGCAGTCTCCATCGTGCTGTAGATAGGTCTTAGGATCCAAGTTGCGCAGAATCACCATACACCCGTCCTCTCCGAGATCCACGCGCATGGCCAAGATGAATGCTCGGACTCGAACGTCCGTGTCCTCGCGCTCCAGCGTGTAGTAGTACACGACGGCGTCCTCGTTCAGCCTCTGCACGACGTGGAAATGCACTTTCGCATCTCGAGGACGCATGATCACAATGGGCTCAGGCAGCGACAGGATCTCCCAGATATTCCTCGCCATCATGTCGGTTGCCCGGCCCTGGAACGTCTTCTCGAGCGAGAACATGAGCTTGTTTTGGCGCAGAACGTGTCGATCTCGCCAGCCCAGCACGCTCGTTCCTGTGGAGAAGCACGTGTCACTCTCCCGGAACGCCTTAATCTCTAGATAGGACTTCCGCGCGATCTCCGCGCACTGGTCCTGTGTCAACGGGTTCACCTGGATCATGGGGTTCCTCCTCTTGTGTTCCTGCTCCTCTTCCGCCAGCCTCAGGGCCTTCTGCTGGGCGGCTGCTAACTGCGTAATCTGTCTCTCCATTTCCTGGTAGTTGGCGTGCAGTCGCTTGAGCTCCACGTTTTCCTTGGACAGCGCGCTCTTCACCTGTGACAACTGCACGTACGCGCGGTGGACGGCGCCGCTGGGGTCCAGCTTGACGGCCTCAGGCGTCGGCTGCGCATCTCGCTGATGATGGACAGCCAGTAGACGCTCGTATTCGGCCTCCAGGGCGTCGACATCTCGCTGGAGATCGTCCAGCAGATTCTATCCAGAGAGAGACAGCACAGACCATCAGTTTGCAAGGGATCACTTAACGCTACTAATTAGCGACCTGCTCGCACCCGCTTCTTGTAATACAAGCGCTTAGCGCGTAGTCGGCTCTTGGTGCGCTGGTCAGCGGCGGCAAGAACCTCTTGGAGATCGCTGGTCAAGTCGCTGGTGAGGTCGGGGAGCTCCATTGGACCAAAATGCTGTGTTTTGCTGTGCTGAACGTTCTTCTTCCCAGGAAATTACAAATTATGAAGCAGTCTTTTCAGCTCACAACATAGTCAAACTGTTATAGACGTGACGGAAAGATGGCATCTAAACAATGCACAAGAGATGACGACCACCAAAGTTTGAAGCGGTTCTAATCAGGAGAAATGCGACTGTCACATTTTGGTCATAAAAACAATTTTATAAAGACCTTAATTTTAAGTTGTTGTTTAAAGATCACGCAACGGACGTCTTGCAACTTGTTTGCTGATCAAAAGCCAGAAGGTCAACGTTCCGGTGTACCATCATCGATTGACCCAAGCTCTATCCGGTACAAACCCAACAGCTCAGTAAAAAATCAGCGCAAGGCGAATGCTGAACAAAATGCTAGTATATTTTCTCATTACCGCTAGCAATAAATTAGCGAGTACCCAGTTGTGGGTGTTGTTGCTACTGTGACTTCTTGCACGGTTCAACGTCTCCGTTCTCTTCTTCACATGGCACACTCATTGTACACACATGATCTTCGCCGCCGTGACCAGCCAGCGTTTTCACTTACATCGTCCACTGCGCGCCAACGACGCGGTTCTCCCACCGCCAGTGAAGACACAGGATCTCCACCGCCATAAAATCGATATCCGCGCGCGACGGGTACGACAACAGACCGCCCGAGGTGACGGAGAACCCGCCGTCTTCTTTACACTCGTACCGCTGCCACATTGTGCAGTCCATGCGGCGCACGTTGTCGGTAGTTGGTGCCACGTTGATCGAGCGTGCGCCCAGCAGAAATCCGTTGGACAACTTCTTGCGGAACAGCACAGAAACAACGCGGTCTACGCGTGTTGCGTCGTGGTTGGTCATATCATACATAACAACAGTCTCTGTGCCCACCTTCTTGACGAGTTGCGCCTTGATGGAGCCGTAGTAAATGCACGACAGGTTCTCGGAGCTGCTCACATTGGCCCACGTCTTCTGCATCACCTCGTGCATGTTCACCTCCTTCGGGTACTCCTTCTTCAGAATGTACGAGAATACCCCGTTCTGGGTCACCACACTCTTGTAGCCCCAGCCGTGCTCGTCCTGGTGGTCCTTGAGCACCTCACCGTCCATGGAGTAGTTGAGAGCCACATTCATTCCCTCCTCCATAGCCGTTGCACAGGTAGACTCATCAATGGATTGGCTCAAGTGTTCCAAGTTGACCTGACTCTTGTCACTGTCTCGCAAAAGCAACTCGCTACGTTGCGCACAGCTCGTCGTGTCCGCCTTAAGCTGGGCGTTCTCCTTGGAGAGACCCTGGATAACACGCTGCAGCCTCTCGATCGCGAGTACGAGTTTGACTTTGTTGATGCTAGAGTCGTCAGCACCGGACGTGTTCATGCAGCGCGAGTAGTAGATGCGGTTGAGGTCGTTCACCTTCGCACGTAACTTGGCCAGCACGTGCTCGATCGGTCGTCCGTCACAAGGCCCGGACACAGCCGACGGCGCGGCAACGACCTGCTGCTGTACGTTGTCCGAGGCTACAGGGACAGCTTGGAACGGGTCGATGGCCTCGAGGAAGAAGGCAGCCATGGCGTCCTTCTCGTCTACCATGAACTGTTGCAGGAATGCATCGTCCGCTCCAATAGGGGACAGTAGCATACTGGTGGCGTCTGCACCCTGTTCCACGGAGATGGCGAGCGGGTCGTCTGTAACAGGCAGCTTGCCGCCGCTAATGGAGATATCTCGGATTTGAATGGCCTTCTCGTCCGAGAGGAACATCTCCTGGATCATACTGATCTCCTCACGCGTCCAGGACGCAGCGGGCGGCGCCATCCACTGCGACGGCGCCTGGGACTGCGAAGAGGACGAAGAACGGGGACTCGCGGCAGACAGCATCTCAATGAAGCTCATCAATTTGTTTCTCTCTCTTGCTACGGGTGCGCCAGCTTAGCTTGGTCCTTGGACGGGGTCGACGCTTGTGCTCTACTCGGCAAAAGCTCAACTGCCCGACGTGAAGTGGAGCTGCGAGCGCCATTGCAGATAACGCGACCCGTTCTGATGAGTGCGATGTTGCCTAACTCCGGATCTCTAATGTTGCTCTTGAGCCTCGTAATGCAAGCACGGGCATAAGGCATCAGCAAAGCGCGCAATATCCTCCGCCGTCTCTGCAATCAAAGCGGCGCGAGCGTAGAGATCGGCATTCAGACGAGGCAAGTGTCCTCCTCAGTGACGTGGAAGTGTCCACGGGAAGGAGCTGTTCGCCGACATAACCAACGCTGCACTCCTCGTCAGCGGAGCACCGCCGAGTCTCTCGACGGCAACGACAGTGGCGGCCCGTTTCGGCACCAACACCACCGTTTGTTGACACGATAGTGCCTGTAGACCAGAGCCGCTTCGTGCAGTCACGCCATGCTACGGACCGGCGTGTTGGCCGGAGCTATGCAAATAACAGATTCCGGATGCCTTCACGCCTGCCTGCCGCGGCGGCGCCGAGCTCCAATCGACTGCCACCCAGCGACGCGCCTAACGGGAGGCGGTGTCGCAGCAAGAATGGTCTCGGCGTTCGTCAGTTGTTCTGGACAACTTGTCCAAGCTTCCGGTAAGGCCCCGCGGCTGCCGACCGGCTGGCCTGCCAACGCGCGCAGGCAATGCACGCGTTCCGCTTTGGGCATTCACTTGCCATCGTGATGCGCCGAGGTACGGATTCTGCATCTTTCGGATCGCGATACAGCCGAAGCGCTGAGGAAGACAAAGCTGTCGATTGTCCTGAGCGCGGCGGCGCCAGAGCTGCCAATCTCGACCTAAATCCTATGCCTTCTCAAGCGTGAGGTTGTACATGTGTATCGCTCGCTCTCTCGGAGCAAGCCGGAAGGAAGAAGGCTGCCGGAAGGCGATCTCGCTGGACGCGTCGGTTTGACAAGTCGAGTCGTGTGCATTGTCGAGACGGCCCATCCCGCGTCCGCAATACATGTACTTAGTAGTGGACAATGACATCGGAAATTCTGTTCATTTACAATGCTTTCAGATTCGAATGTTAAAAAAATCTAAAGTGTCTTCTAACGGTAGATCAAAGCACTAACGTACTTGCCCGAATAAAAACTCTTCCTCAATAGAGTCCTCCTTACTAAATATTGATATTTCATACAAACACCTTGATAATTAATATCGGGAAATGTTGAGTTTTGGTCCGCTACGTGTAGCATTTACTGAAACCGGACTATAATAGGGCGCGTACATTTCTAAAAAAAAGAGCTCGCCAAATTATGATCACTCTCTCCAGATCCCTGTACTCTAAATAATTAGATTTGTGATCTGATGCACTACCACTTAACAACTTCTGGTCACAAAATAGTAAGAATCAAATGCAAAAGCACTAAGCGAACGCTTTGAATAGAACCAGGATCTGGCACTTCCCAAACTTGCAAGGGTCTACTTAAGTAGTATTTGTTAATAACTCCGTACATGTATTAATTAATTCTAGTTTATTGAACTTGGTGGAATTGTCAACACGTACGCAAATGAAACTTACTGTTAGTAAATGTAGCGTCGCTCGCTTCCTGTCCGGCTCGAACACGGTCTCTCAGAGACTCTTAACAAACCGCGCAGGAATCGACAATCACTTCCCGATGTTGCCTTCAAGGATTCCAGCGTCTAGTGCAGATCGGGCGCTCATGACCATTTTCGAGCCGACAATGGGCAGCCAAGGTGGGACGGAGACGGCAATTTGTGATCACTGGCTTTACCAGTCTATATACCGAGTACCAGTAGTCGAAACTCTCAAACCCCTCGAAGACTTCGAGTCGAAGGTAAGTTTGTGCCAAGTTGTGCCGAAGGCTTGGGCCCCAAGCATGGGAAAAGGTGGGATGAAGGTGAGTGGCGCCAGTCAGCTCGCCCTGGTGCTGTATTGTAGAGAGCGCGGATTGCCGCCGTGTCTTGCATTCTCTTCTCGAGTACGGAACCCCATTCGGATGCTGGTGTAAACGAAGATCTCCCCGTGTCTTTGCGTGGACTAGCCGCGACCACCCGTTATTTTAGCAGCAAATCGACCGAAGTAATTGGTGCACTTGTCACGTCTGGCACCGCCTTTTTGCACGAACGACACGCCCATTTCAAATTGCAATTTACGGTAAATTTTACTGCAGTCTATAGAAAGCAGTGAAAGCAGTGTACTGTATCCCCCCAGTAAATTTTACTGTAAGCGTAGCAGTTTGCAGTGCAAATTGCACAAGGAACAGTAGTCGAAGTTGTTGATAATAGTATTTGTTCTCTGCAATTAAGGATTTATGTATCCTGATTAGCTGTGGCCATGCAAGCAGATTCAACATGTTCCTGAAAGTCGTGTGCAAGGAAGATTGCTAAGGCTTTTTGACATGTACATGCAGCACAAGGTTTGTAATGACGACACCGAGCCGTTCCTGGTGCCGGCCGGTACGCAGCTGCAGGCCAGCAGTGCAGCAACTCGACAGGTGAGGCTTTGGGTGCGGTCGGGCTATCGCTTAAATATCCCAGGGATAAGCAACATCTCTTCCAAACAACAGGATTAGCTCTGTTCTCACCAAGAGATACTTGCAGTGTTGTCATCCTGACCGATATTCATTCGAGAGATCCCTGCATCCCATTCTCTCTCATCGAGATTCGATGGAAATGTACATGGTGAAACTCGGTCGGTTGGATCTCTGGTGTCTAATGGCCCGACGTCAGGGTGTTCACATTTTTTTGTGTGTTTTTTTTTCTTACCCGGTCAAACTGATCGAGGACCCTTCTGTTTAGCAGGATATTTCTGATATTTTCTAGAACTGAAGTGGTTTTCAGGTTTAGAAAACTGGTTTTCAATGCAATTTTTTTTTCTTCCAACCATGAGCCCCAAGCAGCGGGTGCTCCTGCTGCTGCTTCTCCTGGCGCTATGTAGCGTGCGGGGCATCGTGACGCCCGATGCGCCGTCCGATTCAGTGCCGGGTGACAGCACTGCCGCCTCTCCGAGCAAAACGGAAGCGTCGGCCTCGGAGCCGACGCAGAACAATGTTCCAAGCGGTGATGCTCACGCCACCGAGGCTTCCTCGAGCCCGCAGCGCATTAAGGAACCAGACGAACCCACGACGGACACGGAGCTAGCGGATGAAGACGTAGACCCTCTACTGGATGTACCCAGCGGTCTGTTTGAGGTGGTGGACGTCGACAGCGTGGACAACCGCAAGCGCCAGAACTACGCGTCACTGGACGCCGGTGCTACGATCCTGGACGCAGCGCCCGACACTAAGAGCCCCACAAACCTGTTAGTACCGGACAAGGACCGATATATGCTCACACCGTGCTCCAACCCTCGGAAATGGGTCGTCATCAGCCTCTCGGAAGATGTGCGTAAGGGCTGCAATGCATTAGACAAGAAATTGACGCTTTATCATTATTATTGCGGTGCTGCAGGTGCACGCGGACGCCATTGCAATCGCCAACTATGAGAAATTCTCGTCCCCCGTGAAAGATTTCATCGTACTGGGGAGCGTCAATTACCCTACGGACACGTGGCTCGTGCTGGGCAACTTCACGGCAACACACACAAACGGAGAGCAGATTTTCCAGCTGGACTCGCAACAACACGTGCGCTACATCAAGTTCCGCTTCCTGTCGCATTATGGATCCGAGTATTACTGCACGCTGAGTCAACTGCGGTGTGTGCTTTACTTTGCACTATTGATCCCCTTCCAGAGCTAACAGATTCGCTGCTGTGTCCTATTGCTGCAGAGTGTTCGGTCGGACGTTTACGCAAGTGATTTCTCAGCTGGAAAAGAGCATCGACGCTGAAGCGGAAGCTCTGGACGTACAGGCAGCGATCCCGGCCCCGAAGGTGTCGGCTTTGCCCGCCAGCGTCGAGGTCTCAGTGCCTCGTCTCCCTGACCCGACGGAGCTCACGAGTCAGTGCCTAATGGAGAAGAACAACACGGTTGTGGCTATTTTCTACAATGAATCCCAGCGGACTGAGCACTATCGAAGCAATGGAATGTGCTGCCTAGTCGACTATACACCAGAGCAGATTGAAGCAGAAGTGGCAGCTAGTTCCAGTAATAATGAGCACTTGCCTGCGACGAGTTCAGAAGCAGTTGATGCGGACGCTGGGGAAGGCTCAGTGTATTCTTCAGGCTCGTCGTCCAGTGGTGCATCCAGTTCGAACACCACCACGTCGAACGTTCCTGTCGCCAATGCCAACGCTACTGCACCCAGCAACACTCCAACAACATCTTCACTGCTGTCAACTTCTCACGGATTTCCAGCGTCATCAACACAAGGTCTTGGACGCCTGGAGAGCATTTTCGTGCGTATCACCAAGAAGAGTAAGCATGGTGTCAATGCATTGTCATCATTCCAGGTCCTCCTTACCTTTCTTATGTTGTGTTGAATTACTGCAGTCCAAGCTTTAGAGGTAAACCAGAGCGTCATGTCGAGGCAACTCGAGGAATTTCACGCTCACCAATGGGCAGCCATCAAGATGTTGCAGGTATTCAAGACTAAAATGTGTTGTTGCTGGAGAAAAACCTGTTGACATGATGAATATTATTGCGGTTACCTGTCTAGGCGAATCAAGAATCTCTGAACGAACAGCTGAAAGAAATTCGCTCCATGATCGTGGACCTGGTAAATCCTCAACGTTCCTATCGTGCTGGCGAGAGTGTGCTAACTGTTATGTTATCTGCAGAAAGATCATGTTGCCAAAGAACTGTCGACTACCGAGAAAACCTTGCAGACCTATGGTCGGCTACTTGATGAAGTTCGACGGGATAACATCGCGCTCTGGGTACAGTTTGAGGGAATTGGCCTGGGTATAACTTCAAATACGCTCATAAACTTTAATTTTTTTTTGATAGAACGAAATGTTGATCGTACGCGAAGTGATCACGACCATGAAGGCAGGAATCCTCTGCGCTATCGTCCTGTCAGGCTTCATCATCCTCTTCTACCTGCTTCGACTTCTGTTCCGCTGTGTGTCCAAATGCAAGGAGCGTGCTGATCTTCGAGAATGGTTTTGGCGGATGGAAAACCACGAGAGCAGCTCCGACGATCAAGGCAAGAAAGACGGCAATATGGCTGCAGGAGCTCTTCGCGTGAACCGGAAAGCCCAGTTCGGTTCATCCTGGGACGACTCAGCTATCGAACGGAAGACTCTAGTGAGTGACATGGTTGGTGAAGGCCCTCATAAGTTCCGTCGCCATCGAGCAAAACGAGCAAGTCAGCCGGCGATGGCTTTAAAACGCTCCAGAAAGTGAGGTAAATAAAGTTTGAAGCATGCATTCGGTATGAAACGGCAGCCTCTTGTGAGATCACTATAGCCGCAATAATGAGCTGTAGAGGGTCGAACTCGTCGTTCTCCAGCAGCAGCGACGTCAACTTCGACGATCTGGACGATCAGCAAGTGTTTGGCTACCTCGAAGACGATGACGAGTCGAGATTATCCAGTCCTGGAAGTCGATCCAGACGGTGAGTTGATGTAGAACTGGTATATGGCAACAACTGATCAGACTACTGCTACCGACAGCCCGAGTGCAGATTTCCGCTTGGATTTCTCGCCAAGGATCAGGGCGTCGTTGGCTGTGCCTCCCCCGGTGGCAGCAAACAAACCTGTATGAACTTTGGAAGGTCACTGAGGCTGTACTGGTGCTAACTCTACGATTCTACGTAGGCTACTCGCAAAAGTGTTACTACTGCTAAGCCCCGTTCTCCTTCCTTAAGTGCAAAGCACGTCGTCCTTCAATAATGATCACTGGCATCTTGATAACAATTCCTGTTTCTTTGATGTAGAAAGCGTATTGTGAAGCGTCAGTCGTCGTTGACTATCAGCTCTCCAGCATCAAAGATCTTTTCTCAAAAACGAGAAAACTCATCAGGAAACGTGCTGCAGGATTCAAAGGATTCAGAAAGGGATTCCGTTATCGAGTTGGAAACTGCAGCAGCCCCGACATCAACGACTAGCAGTGAACAAGAAAACGTTGTCGATTCTCGCCAGCCAAGTGAAAGTAAAGAGGCTCCTGCTGCACAAGACTTGAAACCTCGGAAGGCAAAAGTAGTTGAGAGCAGCAGGGCAAGTGGAACGGGAGCTCCTCTAGGAAATACAAATGCTCTTGTAGCTGCCTTGGCATCATTACAATCGCAAGTGGAGCTGCTGACGAGTGAGAAATCTCATCTGGAAGTCGAGGCGATCACAGCGCGAACGACTATTGAAAACTTGGAGCAAAAAGTGGCGGCTTCGGAGCAGAGTAGCGACCTGTTTGCACGTCAGCTAGCCAATGTGAAAGAGAGTTTCCAAGCGAAACTGATGGCTCGTGAAGAAGAAGTATCGCTTGAAAAGATGACGCTTGCGAAAGAAAAAGAGACGCAGCTACAGCACCAACAGGCTCGATTTACTACCGAGGCGGGGCTCTGGAAACACGAGATCGCAGCGTTGACGAAGGTGAAACTGGAACTGGAGAGTGGCAACGACCGATTAACCAAAGAGTTAAACGACGAAAAGCTACAGCGAGAGTTCGTGGAGACGAAGCATCGCACTCTAAAAGCTGAGCATACTCGTACATGTGAGGAACTGAACATTCTCTTACAAGAAAAAGAACGATTCGAGCACGCACAGGTGGAGATCCAGGAGCTTCAGTCTAAAATGGCAGAAAGTCATCACAAGTATGAGCTTCAACGTCACCAACTCGAAGAACAAGTGAATAAACTACTGCTTGATAGAAAGGACCAAGTTGCCGAGTGGGAGCGTGAGCGACAGCTTTCTTCTCGTCAGAATGAAAAGGAGAAGACTAAGCTTCTCCGCTTCGTCCAGGAAGTCCGGAGCTTGCACCGTTTGCTCCAATTATCTGTAGTTGAGACTCGAGAGCTCTTTAACTCTGAAGTGAAGAAGACGAAGGACGCTTTGGAGAACATCCAGCAACAGGCGAGCGACTTCGCTGTTCATCAGAGTGATCGTGATATGGCCTTGATGTCTCGAAAAGGTCGTATACTCCAGCTGGAGACTCACCTCAAGAACGACCGACAAACGATCAACCAGCTGGAAGCTACACTGGCAAAGTCCACGCGATCGCTTGAGAAGAAGCACGAAGCTCTCAAATTGAAGTATCAAGAACAGAAGGAGCACCTAGAGATCACGTTGGCAGTGCGTCTAGGACTCACCACAGATCTACAGGCCAAAAGGAAGCAGGTTGCAGAGCTGGAGCGAGAGGTGACACGACTCAACCTCGCCAAGGGCAAAACTGACGTTAAGCTGAAGCACTCGCAGCAACAGATTATCGCGATGCAAAAGGTTCACGCTCGTGAACTGGAAAAGTTGGCAGGTAACAAGAGCCAACAAGCACCGCCACCAGATCTGCCCCAAGATGAAAATGTACGTTCAGTGGCTTTATAAGATTCGATATGACTGAGAACTGACGTTCTGTTTGGCCGTGCATGTGTAGAATGAGAGAAAAGCTTTGCTGCATGACGATCCGGAAGGACCAGGTACGTCTGTTACCTGAATTCTTACTGGTATGAACTGAGCAACTGGAAACTAACCACTTAACTTGGGACAGAATGGAGGGAGTTCGTGGAGCTAGTAGCCGCGTACGAAGCTGAGCGTCAGTTGCATCAAGACCTTGGGGTGGCGACTCCCTACTAGGACATGAGTGAGAAGAGGAAGACAGCCAGTTATCATTTTCTTGGAACCAACTTCGATATTTTGTGAATTCTCTGTAAACTGATGCTTCTTTCACTTCGACTTCTCTCCTTTGAGTTATTAAGCGCCAAACTACATGAGTTCTGCTCTGCAAAACAATGCCAAACTTCGGAAGCGCTCACAAGAATGGTGTACGACCTCGGAGTCCTCGGTCTCACGCTTGTCAATGGTTGTGCAAATCGCGCTCCTTTTCTCTCTTCATTCTTCAACCTCCTCAGTGTCATTTTTTACCCTGTCAATATTATGCGCGACTCGGTCTCCACTGTTGCTGCCTTCTGCTCTGGACTGGCGGGTGGTGCCGCTCTGCTAGCTGCATTCCAGCACCTTGCGCGTCGTCGAGCGCTTGAGTCTACTCGCCCTTTGGACGTCCAAGATCCAGAAGCCATCCGTCACCCAGCCGCAGCATTGACGGAACTTCTGGTGCGCTACCACGAAAACCTCCAGCGCCGTGATCCTCACCGCGGCGAACCCGGTAGCTCCTCGTACGCTATTCGCTCCAAAGTGAAGCCCGGAGAATTGCGAGCTCAGCTACCTACTGCGTGTCCTGAAGACCCGCAGAGCTACGCCGACATCTTCCGCGACGTCGAGCAGCTCATCTTCCCTGCGCTCACTCACTGGGCATCTCCAAATTTCCACGCCTACTTCAAAATATGTGGTAGTGACCCCAGTGTACTAGCCGACTATTTGTGCTCGTCACTGGATGTCGTCGGCTTCTCGTGGGTCTCTGCCCCAGCAGCTACGGAACTTGAGCAAGTAGTCTGCGACTGGATGGCCAAACTACTGGGACTACCTGAGTGTTTCCTCACGAGTTCTTCTGGAGGTGGAGTCATTCAAGGCTCAGCGAGTGAATCAGCGCTGTGTGCACTCATTGCAGCTCGTCATGCGGCGTTGGAAGGATTGGAAGGCACAGAACGAGAAGAGAAAGCGGCCAAACTGGTTGTGTACGTGTCAGACCAAACGCATGCTATTGCGGAGAAGGGCTGCATGGTGTTGGACATTCCTCATCTGCGAGTGGTGCCCACGATTCGAGGCAAAGCTGACTCAGACAACTACGGACTGGCACCTGACGATGTGGCTCGTGCCATGGCGGAAGACCGAGCTAAAGGTTTAGTGCCATTCTGCTTGATGCCTACACTTGGCACCACCTCCACCACAGCTATCGATCCGTTGCGGAAGCTGGTCGCTGTTGCACGAGAGCAGCCTGAACATGTGTGGGTTCACCTTGACGGAGCTTACGGAGGAGCTGCTGCTGTATGCCCCGAATACCAGCATTGGCTGGACGGTGTAGAAGGCTGTGACTCCATTTGCATTAACACGCACAAGTGGCTGCTCGTGAGTTTTGATGCGAGTCTGTTGTGGGTGAAAGACCGTCGTCCTGTCATTCGCTCGCTAGCACTGGACCCAGAGTACCTCAAGAATGAGTTCATGCAATCTGCTCTTAACTACAAAGACTGGCAGGTGCCACTCGGTCGTCGCTTCCGAGCGCTCAAGCTCTGGTTCACCTTCCGTCGCTTCGGAGCTACTGGACTTCGTGCGCATATCCGTCAGTCGGTTGCGTTGGCTAGACAGGCTGAAGAGCTTCTGGAAAAAGATGGTCGTTTCAAGCTCTTTGTGAGGGCGCGGATGGGCCTCGTGTGCTTCTACGTGACATTCGGTGGTCGTGAACTCAATGAAGCTCTACTCCGTCGCGTAAACGAGTCGGGCAAGGCGTTCCTTATCCACTCGGTCGTGGACGGTGTTCACTTCTTACGTCTGGCGATCGGTGGACTTGAGGTGGACACTTGGCACATTGAGAACGTGGTGAACGTGCTCTCCGAGGCGCTTACTGACGTGATTGACGAGAACCCAAAGTGGCAGGAGCTTCAACGCGAAACCTTCGCGTCGGCAGCGTAGACTACTTTTTAAAAGGGGCTCAAATTTGATGGGCTATTTCAGACTGTCAACTATTCTCACTCGCTTTCGGGTCTTTGCTTTTGATCACGTTAGCGAGTTCCGTTGTCATAATGACGGAACGAGGCCGAGACCGCAAGTGGAGTATGCAGGTCACGGCCCTTTACGACTACGAACCTGAACGTATTCGATCGTAATTTCCCCTTGCAACACTGTGCTTCAAGTGCATCCGTTCTAATGGATGTGTGTGTACCTTTTGGAACTTGTAGAATCCGATGAGTTGAGTTTCCAGGAAGGAGACGTGCTGCGAGTTCTGCACGTACAAGATGACGGGTGGTGGTCTGGATACAACGTGGAGAGTCCCGATGTCGTCGGCCTCTTCCCATCGAACTACGTGCAGGCAGTGAGGACTGTTCCTCGGATACAGAATACCACAAATTTAGTTGATACAGGCACGACTCCACGGCCTCCTGCGAGCGCACGACAACGAATTCAGCAGCAGACTCGACAAGAGTCCGACCCGCCTGAACTCGATGATGATGAAGAAGAAGCAGACGAAGTGAAAGAACTGCGTGGGCATGTCGGAGCTGTCCTTCAGTTGCGCAAAAATCTGGAGCAGGCGGAGCGAGCTACTGAAGCAGCGCGAGATGCACGGCGGCAGGTTCGTTGAGTCTGTACTACGTCTTTGGTAATCTTTCAACTAATGACTGTCGTACGTAGGCAGAGCGAGAAAGATTAAGACAGCGAAAAAGCTGGAGAGAACGCGAACAGGTCCAAGATACAGAAGAAGAAGACATGGACCAACAAGCAGTTGAAGCGAATGAGGACGATACTGAAGATGAAGAAGAGTTAGTATTTCCACAGCTACAGGGCGACATGCATGAGACTGATCGACAGGAGGTAGAAGAAGCTGAGGCAGATAAAAGCTCCAACATCATCAAGAACGAGGTACAGGGTACAGAGAACGCAAACGCAGAGAGCGCTGCTGCCTCGGTGATTGCAAGGTGTTATCGAAGACACGTTGGTATCATTCGAACCAACTGCGAGCATGAACGGGAAGTTGAGCAGCAAAAATTAAGCGAGATCGCAGCAGATCACATTCAGCGGTGGGCAGCACAGGCCTATTCTAGACAACGTAAGCAAAAGGCAGCACAACGACGCTTGCAACGAGAAAATGACGCGGCTACTTTCATGCAGAGATGGATCCGCCTGCGATGGGCATGTTTCTGGCGCAAACGCGTGCAAATTGAGCGAACACTGAAAGAAGCCCAGCAAGCACGAGAGATTGAAAAGCTTCAAGGTGAAATGGAGGAAAAGAAGTGCCGAGAAGCTGAAAACGAGCATCAGCTAGCGAAGGAGAAGGAAGAGCGGCAACTACTTGAGCAAAAGATTAAAGAGGAGGAGGAACAACATCGAGTTCTGCAACAGAAGCTTGAAGATGAGCAACAGCAATTACGACAACTCCAGTTGGAAGCTGTGGAGAAGGAAGTGCACCGCCGCTTTATACAGGCACAAGGACAGGAAGAGGGAAATGGTCACCATGATGCTGATCCTGCAGCGCCTTCTCAAGCCCCTTCAGTTGGTAAAACACGTCGAAAGGTGATGAAGAAAGAGGCAGTAGACTTGATCAAGACGTTGGTCCAGCAGCAGCTTGGGGAGACTCTACGTGATCACGACGCCAAGATGGATGAGCTCCAACGTATGGTTACAAGGCTACAAACGGTAGTGCGGAAACAGAAGTAGTAATATCCAGCACATAACGCCGCCAGTTTTTTTTCTTCCCGTAATTTACCAACGAGAGTAGGTTTAGAGCTTCCTGACCACCAGCTGTTGAAATCGACTACAATACCGCTAAGTACCATCTGGTGCGAAGGAGGTCTCCTCCACACCTCCAAGCACCACAGACAAGATTCGCTAACTCTGATGTCAACCACCACATTTTGGATTAGAAAAAAAATGAGAGTTGATCAACGCGATTCGATATGATCAACAACTGATTCATATTGATCCTTCAGCTGTTCCTTGACAATCTGCATAAGCTGATTTCGAATATCTCGAGGTAGATTGGCGATAGCAGTGTTGATTATGTCAAGCTCGTGTTTCAGTTCGAGAATGTCCTGATGGATCTGTTGCGATGGCGTTTGGCCCATACCGTAGTTGTGTATATAATTTGGACGACAACAAATACTTAAACCAACTCACCAAGAGCAGACTTCAACTGAGGCATCTTTTCATTAACAAACTCATTCTTCTTCAACCACTGAATGTAGTTGCTATCGATACGTTGAATCTGTAGGATGGTCTTACCTTTATATTTCCCCCAAGTCATTAGGAATGATCCATCATCATTGACAAACTTACTCTTAAGAAATTCACTTATCGCAGGGTTGGAATCAATGAGAATCTTTTGATTCAGCAGCCAACGGCAGTAGCCTGGATCGCAGTTATATACTTCTGTGATCGTCTTTGCCTTATGCTTGCCAAAAGTTAAAACTGAGCTCATCATTATTATTATATCAGGGTATCTATATACATACCCCTAGAAAATATCTATAAAAATATTAATAATTAGACTTACACTCAACGAAAACTCAAATCTATTTATTTCGTAAGCAAATCACTTATGAGCTGCTGAGAGGCTAATTATCAAATATCACCAATAGATCAATCTCAATACATTACTCTTTTTTTACACCAGCTTAGTTAGCAGTGTATTCTAATACTTCCCCTGTCAAGCGATTATACGTCATCTCGTTCTCAAATCCGACATCACCAACATATTGGTACCCTGCGTTGAGGCGTTCGTTCCCATGACTTGGATGCTCTGTGGGACATCCTTCTCGGTCAAGCGAGATACATCAGCTACGAGCACTCTGTTGGTTTGCTGCCAGGTCTGATAGTCAATTAGACCATTCGATAGCTCCTTCGTCTGATCACCGTTGATCGAGGCTAGCTTAGAGAATTCATTGCAGAAATCCATGAAGTCATAGTCATACGAGATGTCAAACACCTGCTGGCTACCAATGCGAACATTGAAGTTGCGGATCGATGAACCAGGTTGAACAGTCCACGGGGCACTATCGAAACAGCTCTGGAACTGTTGAATGCTAGCAGTATTGAAATTACCGCTTGAAGTCTCAGCAAACGGAAGCAAAGCTACTACCTTAGCGTTCTTCAGCGAAGCGGATAGCTGAAGGTCGAATGCAGTATTCAGCTGGGTACTAGATACACCAGTACCTGCTCGCTGGTAGAACCACTGAGCGGAATAATCCATGTAACGAACGGTTTTGTTCGGCTTGCTAATTAGAGCCTGAGGGTTTTCAAGATCTACAAACGGAACGTAGAGTCGAGTAGTCGTGAAAGGGAAGTAGGTTGAATCAATTGTAGGCTCGAGCGAATTGGTAATAGCACCCCAAGCTACTGAGATCTGGCCAGCGGCACTGGTTCCAAATACACCAGAATTAGGTGCAGATCCAGCTGAAGCAGCAACCATAATTGGGCAGGATTGACCCGAAACAAGCGTTGTCGACGACAGAGTCATAGATTTTGACGTGGCAAGAGCAATCACAGACGAACCCTGATTCACACGGAAACGAAGCTTGATCTGGGGATTAGCCATGAGATCGAGCTCCTTGAAGATAGGGTGGAGATCAACAAGCTTGATCTTGAGCATGTAATTCCAGGTGTCAGCAATAGTTCCATGAGTTGCAGTACCAGGAACAAAGGCACCTCGTCCGAATTGGTTTGAAATCGTGTTAGCAGCTCCAGAGGCAATAGTTGGCCAACCATTCGTATTTTGGCCTCCAGCCACAGGGGGGTTGCTCAGGAGTCTCTTAACAAAACCGTCATTGGCTGGAAGGACGCCAGCGCCAGTAGCAGCTGTTCCAAGGGCAGGGGTGATGTCAGAAGCAGTAGCGGAATACCCATCACCATACAGACTGGTAGTAGCGGATGAGAATACCAACGATCCTGAGGAATCTGGAAATAGGAAATCCTCAGCACCATGTTTATTCACATAGTCAAGCGAAGTCTCCGCCTGAGCGCGAAGGTTGTTAGCGAACAGCTTGTATTCGGACATCGAAATCACGCTCTTACCATTAAGCTCAAGCGACATACCATCGATAACATTCCAAACACCGCACTTCAGCCCGACGGAGAGACGATTGGCAGCCGCTGCAAGATCGGTACTCGCATGGGTGTTCTTCATCGATACCTTGTACGGAATGACTACATATGCATCACGAAGGCAAGCAAACCCCTCAGCGCCATTTAGCTGAGCTGTGGCATCGATAGTGATAATGCCATTAGCGTACGAACCCTGATTAAGATCGATTACGTACGGTACACGCTTACGGGAACTGACCTTTACGGCCGGGTCGCTCTTCAGCGAGCTCTGATACAGAAATTGATCAGCGAGTTGGGTATCGGTCATAGTTGATTGTAGTTATATCTGAGATGATATAGCTTCCGTGAAAAAATAAATAAATGGAGCTCATTAAAGGGATTAGCAGCGATCATGATCTTATAGCATTAGCCGAGAAACTCAATGTGCATCTCGACGCTATTTATGAGTCAAATGAGATCCAAAAGCCACTTCCCAAGAATGGTTCGTTCCTGATACTTCTACGTAAGCCAAATCAGGATGTAGGGCATTGGACGGCAGTCTATAACCACGAATACTATGACTCTATGGGTGAAGGGCCTCCGCGCGAGTATGGTATCAGCAAATACAATGAACTTCAAACTCAATCAGCACAGGGAGAATACTGTGGCATATGGTCGATGCTATGGTTATACGCGAAGCAACATAATCGTATGGATCTATTCAAGGAATTTAAGGATTTAAATATTTTTGTTGCAGATTAGTTCTGAGTTAAATATACTAACAGTCATGTACCGCGAATTAACCATTTCAAGCGGAGTCCCAGCTCGAAAATTGCGAAAAGCTTTTCGTGATGGCAAGCTATCGCTCACAGCAGCCGAGCTACAGGGATCAGGAGCTAAATTACATATCCATCCAGAATCACATGAGAAGGTGCTCAAAGCTAAGAAAGCCGGCCGTGGCGTTCGTCTCCATATCACGAGACATGAAATCAAAAAGGGGTACAAGAAGGCTCTTGGCTCGTCTGTCTGGAGCAAGATCTGGCATGGAATCAAATCCGGTTTCAAATTCACCAAGGACAGTGGGTTACTCAGTAAGGCAGCCGATGCCGCCGTTCCAGCGCTTGCGACTGCGCTTGGTCAACCAGAACTCGCAGTACCTGCCAGAGCAGGTCTAAAAACATTAACAGGTGTAGGGCTGGATGGGTATGATAGTGATGAGGAGGGTGGTCGTATCAGTATGGCTGACGTAAGGAGACACGCTGGTAACGCTCTTCGTTATGCTAAGGAACGAGGAATTCTCACGGATATTGCCGATGCTGGTGAACGATATTTAGTTAGCAAATCTAATAAGAAAGAACATCATGACATGATCCATCAAGTTCGAAGGACGATTAAATCTCGCTATGGTATTGGGGTCTCTAAGCCACACAAGGCTAAGTTTGTGAAGGGTTCGCAAGCCGCAAAAGACCATATGGCTAAGCTTCGCGCTATGCGCAAGAATAAGCACGGAGGAAGTTTCACCATGTAAAGCTCTCTCGCACCTTCTCGATGCATAAAGCGATATCAAAAAAAAATATTTTTTTTATCCTTTAGACTTAACTCAAGGAATGCCGCTTGCGTAGTAGTAGCATGATATTAACGCTAGTATCGCGGAAATGGACTCGTTGATCGTTCTGATTCCAGATGCTAATCGATACTGTATTCCTTGCTCCATCATGGGTACGACACCAAGTTTCGTGACTTGGAAAGTATTGAATCTGTTTCCCGATCGTTGAATCACCCTTATCGAACACAGACATGATATCCCCACTAGCTACGAAATCATTCTTGATTAGATCACACCTGACAACGTAGGAAGACGTAGGCGAGATCTGAGGGATAGTGTTGGATAGAGTACTAACAGCAGTTGTTGATGGTGATGCTGGATATGTACTAAGCGTTAGACCAAGCAAAGAGCCAAAAGCAGCGTTATTGATGATTAAACGCGGGACGCGAGTTGTCGTCGGCAAACCAGATCCACCTGTTGAATAAAGGCCAGTGGATGGTCGGCTATATCCAGTAGGTAAAGAGGTTGGAGTAGCGCTGCAGTCAAGCTGGCAAGCGTAATAGGTCGAATTCTCTTCGATTTGAATATAGAAGACATTGTTACCATTAGAATCAATTAGATATGCTCCAGCATTGACTAGAGCCGTTTGAATATTTCGATTGATATCACTGTATAGATAATAACCATCAGCGAGATTGACACTAATAACGCTTGTTGTTGCAGCTGTTGGAACTTCGATTTGAAAGCTGGTATTGGCGAACTGAATCGAATCAACGTTGAATTCAGAGTTATATAGAGAGATCGATTGAATCGATGCTTCTACATCCTGGAAATTACAAGCAGACCCAGGGAAAGTATACACCCATCGGCTATTAAGCCCATCCTGGACTAGACAGGTTTGGTCAATTTTCACAAATGAACTCATTCAGAAGACTGCAGAGAACTTGTTCTCAAAGTCTTCGTCTTTTCGACGATACACCGAAGGTGATCAGGCAATCTTCGATTGCACCACTTCGTTCTAATACTTGCTGCTATATGAGACAGCTAATAATTTTCTCCAATATTAATCGTTTGATCAAAGTTATACCGTATCTGTCCCTTTACACTATCGATGAAGAGCATTTGACCTTTTCCACGAGCAATAGCGCGATTGTAGTAATGCATGATTCCATCTTCGGTTAATCCAGGGATGTTAAAATCAGTAATCAGTAGCTTTAGATCGCGACGGGAATTCGCGCGAAGTATCGCTACGTATTCAGTATTCAAGCGAATCATTTTATCAGT
>NW_008649002.1:820245-826512 GCF_000247585.1 Phytophthora nicotianae INRA-310 | reverse complement strand
CGTATTCAGTATTCAAGCGAATCATTTTATCAGTGGCAAACCAGCTGTGGGATAGAAATATGGTACTAAGCTTGAAATGTCTACCTCGAGTGAAGTAATGGCTAAACACATTCTTCTGGAGCCCCTTATCATTGCTATAGTCGTCGATGATGACAAGCTCTGGTTTATCACCCGGAGTACGTCTGATAGCATCTACCTGAGGCGGATGCTCGTGGAAAGTGATGAACCCCTCAAGCTTATCGCGGAGATAGTCGTACAGCTCTTGATGCGGATTGCGTGCGATGATGTGGAGATGGGCAAATACGTGGGGAGAATACTTGAGAATATGAAAAACGAGGTTGTTCTTGCCGGAGAAGCTTGGTCCTAATATAACCATTCTAAACAGCTTCTTGATACCTAATTCTTGTATTGTTCCGACTGAATCAGCCCGATACTTCTTTGGCAATGATCCGCCATAATCAGGAACAAGCAAGCCTGGAGACTTTGTCTCTTGGCTGGCGCCACTCGACTTCAGTCTAATAGCGCTCATGACGAAATATAGCTTGACTTATATAACTTTGATGAAAATATGTCTGGATTTATCTATCCACCACCGACGTTCATTTCTTCATGCTACAACCCGGCATTCTACCTCTCACTCGATCAGACAGGATACTTGACGTATGCGTATGCCCAAACATTATATCTAAGTATCAATGACTATCGTTTGTCATACATCACTGGCATCACCCCTGGTACTGCTACACCAGGTATAGCTCTTGTCGTAGCTTCTGATGGATCTCTTAGCGGATTAGGAGCATTAAGTTGCTCATCACTGACTGTTGGCGGTTCTGCTATATCACCAACCCCCACCTATGTTCTTGGAATCACTGGCGGTACGGCTGCAGCAAGTAAAGCGTTGGTACTAGATTCATCGAGCAATATCAGTGGTATTAATGCGCTAAGTGCTACAAGTCTAACTGGAACACTTCAGACAGCCTCTCAACCTAATATCACATCAGTTGCAAATCTAAATATCACGGCTCATGATGGGGTATCTCATGGACTTTCACTTGGTGGAACGCTAATCACTGCATCAGCATCTGAAATCAATTATGTTGATGTTGCTGCAGGCACTGCCTCAGCAAGCAAAGCGCTGGTATTAGATGCATCTAAAAATATTACTAGTATTAATTCACTAAGTGCTACGAACTTGACAGGTACTCTACAAACTGCTTCTCAGCCTAATATTACGAGTCTTGGTACATTAACTTCACTTAGTGTTTCTGGTACTATTACTATATCAGGAACAGCTCTAACCTCGTCTGCTAATCAGCTTAACTATACTGGAATTAGTACAGCCGGTGTTGCGCAATCGTCTAAATGTCTTGTGCTTGATTCAAATTCTCAAGTTAGAGGGGTTGATACTATCGAATACAATCAAGCTTCAAGCCCAACTAAATCATCTATGATGAGTTCATATGCTTGCTTATTGCGTAGAAATCTTGATGCATCTGGAGCCGCTACTGGAATAGGTCTAGCAGCAACAACCAATTCATATGGCTCGAGTACTCCTGGGAGCTCTATTATCTTCACTAATAATTCAGGAGCTGGCAATAACGGGCTTGGATATTTAACGATAAACCATCGAATTACGAGTGCTGGAGCTGCCACAGCATTAGCAGAGATCATTCGGATCGATTCAAGCGGCAATATCGGTATCAACCAATCAAGTCCATCCACTAATCTCGATGTACTGGGAAGTGTAAATATTTCTAGTACATTGACAGTATCTCAAATTAGCTATTCTGGAACACAGATAATCAGTCCAACTACCTTGAATCTTAACCCTACAACTCTACAGATAGCAGGTAGTATTGTATCTGCTAGTGCCTCTCAGCTGAATTATTGTGCAATTACTACAGCAGGATCGGCTCAGGCCTCTAAAGCTCTCGTGCTTGATTCAGCTAGTACTATTCGTGGAATTGCAATAGCGGAGTTAAATGAACCATCATCAGTAAATGCTGGAAGTGTTATGGGGAGTTACTCATTACTCCTTAGACGTAATCTTGATACAGTGAATGCATCAACTGGAATTTGCTTTGCTTCTACTCAAAATGCTATATTAAGTTCAACAGGAGGTTCTAGTATTATTTTCACAAATACAGGAGGCTCTGGAGGTAATAGTCTTGGTTATCTAACGATCAACCATCGAATATCAACTGGTACAGCTACAACTGCATTAACTGAGATTTTACGCATCTCTCCATCTGGACAGATTGGAATAAATCAAAGTTCTCCAGCAGCCGCTCTAGATATAACTGGATCCGTTAATGTTGCAGGAGGCGATATCACTGTGGATACTAGCCATAAAGTTAATGCCTTCATTGGTTATGCAACTCAGAGCACTATAACAACAGTAGGCACTCTTACAGACTGTGGAATTGGTACTACTTATCCAGTTGATAGTTATCTATTGATCACTGGATCTGGTATAGATAATTTAGATGGGAGTTTCACACGTTGTTGTCGGTTTACTGGATCAAATGCAACGCCAGTATCAGGCATTATCGAAATTCATAATGGCGCAGTCGCTACCAGCAGCAATGGAATGTACGTTGGCACCGATACGGCATCCGACCTCAAGTTTGGAGTAGGTAATAGCACGAAGATGACTATTTTCGGAGGCTCAACGACCGCAGGACGCGTATCGATAGGCTCGACTACTAGTTTGTATGGCCTTTATGTTGGATTGACTGTGAGTACTACGATCGATGCCTCTAGTGTTGGTGTAGCTTATTTCAAACAGACAGGAGGCCTGATTTCTACTACAGGCCCTATCTCATCCGTTCCGATCGCAATAGCCTGTGCGGGATCGATGCTTAGTTCCACAGCGTACTACACATACTCGGATGCCCGTCTCAAACATAACTTCGAACCTGTCGATGAAAGCGTTTGTCAGGCTTTACTAACAGTCGAGCCGAAGATGTTTAATTATAAAAGCGATGAAGAGGGAGCTGCGTTAAAACTTGGGTATTGCGCTCAGGATCTATTAAAAGCAGGATTATTTCATTGTATCAACATCGTTGATAATCCTGATCTAGAAGTAGAAGACGATAGTGTAGATCTACATCAAAAGCAATTTTGTGTAGATTATAGCAAGATGAGCTGCCTTCTTCATAAGCTAGTCTTTCGTCAGCAAAGGCAAATAAATGACCTTATTGTCCAAGTAAATGAGCTAAAAAAAATGTAGCTAGGCTTGCTTAGAGAGCAAACGTTTTTGGTTGTTTTTTTCGCTTCGGCTGATACGCCCACGTACGCCCACCAGCTACGGCATCTGTCTGAGTCGATACTGACTTCGTATCGTACGGCTTTGAGTCAGATGCCCATACTGTTGGACGTCCTTGATGAGGAGATTCCTTGATGATGAGATCCTTCATCAAGCTTTTCAGTTCAGCGAGGTTCTGATCAGCTTGAAGCTGGTAAAGACCTGAGGTCTTGGAAATGATACGTGGATCGAGAACTAACATATTTATCCGAACGAAGTGGAGCAATCGAAGATTGCCTGACGACTTACAGTCTGTCGTCGAAAGGTTGCAGATCTTTTTCGAACAAGTGGTGCAATCGAAGATTGCCTGATCACCTTCGGTGTATCGTCGCTAAAGCTCTGCTCTATAATAGTCGAGTGATAATGTTTTTGAACTCAGAATCAGAAATTAGCTTATTCGAGTACATATCCACGCAAACCACCTTCAGCTGTTTCAAGATCGAGGGATTATCGTTGCCTAACATTACCTCTCCCTTGAGCTTATCATACTCCATGCGGAGTGATTCGAGCGGATCCTCTAGCTGCTCCGAGAAGTTATATTGGAGATGAGTGATGGATAGGATTTCCTTAAACAATTTCTTGTCGTCGACAGAGAGCTTATCATACTTCTCCTGACTAAGCTTGTTCTTGAATACGAGATCCTTGATCATGCTTTGTAGAGAGTCGCTGATCTGACGCATAGGACCTACCTTACGTCGATTTGGCTGAACGATCGTGAGAGTTCGTTTGTCAAGATCAGGCAATCGGATGAACTTGGACCCAAGCTTTCTGTATATGTATGCACTGGGAGTTGCCAAACCTTGAATATCATTCAAATTGTAGGTTTGACCTTTATTACGGGAGACGCCCTCCAAAGGTTTCATGCCCGCCCCGAGGAGTCCTCGCCCCTTGAGCTTACCGCCAACGGTGAGCCCGCGTAGCGGCTCCGGGGGCCCTTCGGGCAGCCATGTCGATCGAATCTTAACACCATGTGCCTTCAAAACATACATATACAACCTGATTGCGCTCATTATTGGTTCTTTGGTTGCTTTGTCAACACCGTGATCAGAGTTAAGAAACGCTTCCATCTCATCAAAGTATTTGATCAATAGTTCTAGAGTCGCTGTCCATCGAATACGCTTGAAAAAGCCTGTGTGAGCTTCACCAGATAGTGGTGGATGTTTCTTAACATCCTTATTCCTTACTCGTAGATTACCGTCAATCGTGCTGAAATAGTATTTTTTGTTTGCCTTTCCAATAGTAAGGGGAAGCAAATGAATTGGGAAGATGCTATCTGATTTGCCAGCTTCGATAAAGTAGTCGCTGATAATTGCCTTTGCCTCAGTCTCTGGGATAGATGGATCCTCCATGACATCTGGGCCTGATAGCTTCCCTTTATACCAAATGCCTTGAGTTGGTTTAAATCTGTTAGGATCGCTATCTAAAACAGTGTCTGGTGATGGTTCAAATTCAAAGGTCAATCCCCTCGATTTGACCGTCTCGCTAAACAAAGCTAGAGTTGATTGCCAGGAGATCTCAGACAGTCGAGATTGCTTATTCCTCTTCGTTTCTTGGTTTCTAACGTTGAGATCGCCCTTCGAGTCGGTGATTAGTTCATATTTGTTTAGTACTTCTCCATCTTTTAAAACTGGTCTAATGACAATATTGGAGCCAATCAATTTCTTCTTGTAAGCCTTCAGCATGAATAGGATCTTAGATTTAGCTTGTTTCTCATCGGCTGTAGTCGATGACGAACTATCATGGAACCAAGTTGGACGGATGTGAACCTTCCCCATTCTTTGACTAGGAAATTCATCGCGTCTCTTATTGCCGGTTATATTCTGATATGGAATATTGGCATCCTCCATCCGCATCAAGCTGACTTCGTCAATGCTATTCGACTCACCATCTGATCGGATATTCATCAGATCCTCAGCGGTTAGTACCCAGTCGATATATTTAGATTTAGAAGGCTTGCCCGTTGAAACTCTATAAAGTTCTCCATTTTTACCAATATATCGTTTCATATCGCGAGTTGTATTCGTTTTGATTGGATTGAACCTGAGAGCTATCCAGTTTGGATTAGACTTATAGAGGTTTTGTATCCATCGCTTTGCAATGAATTCTTCAGTTTTACTAGACTTATGTAGCTCTTCCTCCTCAAGGTTTGGTTTTGGTGTTGAGCGGTCGCTCAGACGTGAGGCGGAGCCGTCAGTCTGCGACTGCGACTCCACCTGTGGTGTTTCCACCTGCGGTGTTTCATCGCGAATCTCAGTATTAACTTCAGGGACTTCTTGGGAGTCTGTAGAATTCTCACCAGTACTTGATTTAGCTATTGGAGGCTTTTTTAAATCCCCATCTCCAGCCTGATCAGACGAGTCTTGAGTGGCTCGTTTGGAGACTGAGATGGTATTGATGACATCTGATGCCCATTGAGCATCCGCGTACATTCCTCGCTTCTGCTCCTCTTGCCTGACACGACGCTTGACGCGCTCAAGTAGATCGAGGCGTCTTTGCTCACGTTGGGCTAATGAAGTGAAGTTTGGAAACTTGATGATTAGTATATATCAACATCGATATTTATTTCCGAAATTTTGATTGATATTCAATCTTCCCTGGTTGAGCTGATCGCTCGGCGTGTTGCACCTCCCAGTTCTGCATCGTGTATTTATGGACTATTGTATTCCTTCTCTCGAGCAAGGAGATATACGATTGTTGGCACTCATCGAAGGGGAGATCAAAAATCTCTTCGAGCTCCTCTTTGAAACGAGGATCGTTGCAGATGAATCGATACGGTCTGTGCTGCTCCAATTGCTCCAATCGATATTTGATATAATCACAGCGATTGATATCCATTATCATTCTATAGTAAGTGTTCAGCTTCTCACTGAAAGTACGAACACGTTGATGCATCTTCTTGAGCTCCTTTTTGAACATCTGGATCTTGTAATCTTTTTCATGTTGGAAGCAATATCCGGAGG
>NW_008649002.1:816648-819562 GCF_000247585.1 Phytophthora nicotianae INRA-310 | reverse complement strand
GCTTCTTTATCAAACGTCTGCTTTTTTAGACGATACATAACGTGTGAGCCAACCTCAAACTCGTTCTCGACCTTGTCAGCTACTTCCTGGTTATGTGTAAGTTCTGATTCCATTACCTTTCCTATGGCTTCGTTTGGGGTCATGCCGATGGATCGATTGAAAGTAGAATTGTAGTTTTCAATGACATCGCTTATCAGCTTCTGAGATATACGCTTTGGTGATATCTTCGTTAGCCTCTGCTTGATGGTCCTATTAAATCGCTCAATTTTCCCCATCGTTCCGTGATCTCCAGGCTCGTTGTTGAAGTGGTCGATCTTCTTGCTTTTAAAGAAGGCTTGAAGCTGTGCATTCATAAATTCGCTTCCATTATCGCTTGTGATTATGTTAATTTTATGTATCCGTACAAAAGCTTTAATAGATGCTAAAACAACTTGCGCGGTCTTGTTTGATAGAAGCTTTGCGTACCCAATCCGCGAGTTGATGTTGACCGCCGTCAATATCGGTCTCTTTTCCCAAAACGCGAGATCTATTTGCCAAGAGTTGGGGTTATGAGAAGCAATTCTAAACCCATCGAACCGTTTTTTCTGATCTTGAAACCGCTGTATCTCAGCTTGGCCCTTATACCAGTCTTTGACTATTTTAAAGGTAATTTTATGGTTTAAGTCCTTCGCCTTCTGATATAATGCTTGGGCACCCACATAGCCCGTTTTGGGGTCATAGTACAGCTTTTTCAGTAGTTCATCCATAGTCTATATCATTTAATATAAAAAAATGCCTTCCTCCCAGAGGCATATTAATTAGATATCAAGCCACGTCTGGTGTTTTTGAGATCGTAAATGTCGATTTTTGTTTGCTTATGAGTATTGTGACCCACATTCACAAATATGCTTTGCATTCTGTTGAGCTCGTTTTTTATCTTTGTGAGCTTTTGACCATTCCCGCATTTTCTCCAAACGAGATGGCTTATTGTCTTCGTAGCGCTTTTTATTAGACAATTTAGGGATATAGAAAGGATTGCTTTTATTTACACAAACCCTTCTCATTTTATTGATCCAGAGTTGTTCATAGGTAGATAGGTGGGTCCGATCACAAATTTCATATTCCTTAATTAAAAATATTTTAAATCTATCAATTCCATGTTTCTTGAAGTATGGATACATCGAAACGTTTCTGTGCCCTCCTTTTAACCATTTAGAATAATCTTGCTTATGACGCATCCATCTCACCTTTAACTCACTACAGGTGGAACCAATATAACAAATGTCGCTTTGAGAGTCAATGATTTTATAAACTCGTCCTATCATGATGGTATATTATGATACTAAAAGTATCAAATATATTTATTTAAAAATAGCTTTCTCCAGTGCTAAATCTAAATGTCGAGAGGTCGCGTCGTGATGCCATCTTCGAGGACTCGGCGCTTATCGTAATAATATGACAAGGCCGTCTTCGTCTGACTATACGTAATAATTGACTTTGTCTCCTTACTAAGTCGAAATCCCTTGTTGGTACCTTGTAGCGTGATACGGTCTCGGACAACAGTCTCGAAACCATTTGGATTAAGCACATCCTCATTGCGACCATGACCTTGCTGAACTCCTTTTGCTGAAACCTTGACCTTGTACGATTCGTCAGGTAAATAGCAGATGTAGTTCTTGGATGACAACGAGACCATCGCATTACCTGTCCATTCATCTTTGAATAGTCCTGGTGTACGTCGATCGAACTTCGCTACCTCATCGTTGTAGTCGCGTGGGAACCACTCATATTTATGCTTTTGGAAGTGGTCGCGTAGCTCAGGCCTGATACAGTTTTGAAAAGGATTTTCGCAACTGAACGCCATGTAAGCTGAGTCGGTATCCATTTCTTGGTATTGGAAATCACTACGATCAAAGTAGAAGTCAATGCAGTCGTAGTAGAACTGTAGCATGCGCAGCTTGGCTAGCTGATAAATAGCGATACTGAGATGAATAGGGTTCTTGTTTTTGAGGCGACGCTTCTTCATCGTAATCTCACAGGAACCGTTGAGCTCCTCTAGTCCATGGAACGTGAAGTGCTCAATCTTGGACTTAACTGCCTTATCATCTGATTCGTACTTGACTTCCTTATGCTTACTCATATCCATGCCACTACGCCCGAAAGCGCTATTTCCTACCAATTTCATCATCTCTGCAATCATAGCCTTAGACTTGTCAGCATCGCCCTCTCGTCGAGCGTTTGAAACAGCTTCCATGAATGGAGCGAATGCCTTGTGAGAGCTGGCCTTGATGAAGCTGTAAGTCTTGGTGATTTCCATTCCATGGGAGAGATACCACTTCAGCAATGGAGTGTATATGAGTATCTTCTCTCCGAAATAGCTTCCAATGAGTTTGCGAGCTGGTTTGGATCGGCTTTGCTTGCGTGCTTCATTGTATTTGAACATGTGCGATCCGACAATCGCCTCATCGGTGCAATCGATCAAGGCATTTTTGAAGATTGGGGTCATTTCACTGAAATAGTCTTTTAAGTGATCGGGCGTACGAATATCACACTCAAGGAAACCGAAGATCTTGTCGGCCTTGATGTCATCGATGATGCCTGGATAGGCTTCGATCGTAGTCAATCGTCCGCATGGCATCTCATTACCAAGTGCCCACAAATATAGTGCGTTGGCGTCGTATCCAATGATCTTCTTACAAATCTTTCCACCTCGAATCTTCGTCTCGTTGCGCTTGGCATATCGGTTAAAGATAATGGATGGGCCACCAGCGATATTAGCCTTCATCTTAGCGTAGATTTCTTTTTCCTCCTTATCGATGCTATAAACGAGCCTGTCTGAGTTGAACTCGAGGAGCTTCTTGTACCGAAACCCTTTCAATGACATATCTTTACGAGCAACGTTGCACTCGACACAACTGACCAAGATGTTGCCATC
>NW_008649002.1:814531-815038 GCF_000247585.1 Phytophthora nicotianae INRA-310 | reverse complement strand
ATACAGACCGAGGGTGTAGGTAATACCCTTGAATGCGCAGTATTGTTTGAAAGCCTGCTTCACCAACGACTGAATCTTCCGCGGATCCTTTTTGGTGTCATTACGCTTGTGGAAAGCGATACAGTGAAATACACATTTGTTGTTCGTCTTAGGAAAGTTGATAACAGTTTTATTATCTCGAATAATCTTCGGGATAACTACTTCACTATCTCCTAAGGCATGCTCGCGATGATATAGGAAAATCTTGAACCCAGTGATAGCATTGAGCTGATACCCAGAACTGGGGTAGTTAAGCTTGTCAGCCATCTCCATAGATCGAATCTCTGAAATCACCTTGCGAATATCACTCCTGCTGTTGACGGCAACAGGTTTGTCGAACACAGAGGTATTGCTGAGATTTGGGTGGAAGTATCTCGTGTCGGAATCATCGGTTTTGCTAACAAGATCATACCCGAGGGCAACATTTACCTTATAAGCACTTTTCTGACTCTCGAGAACGTTCTCGAG
>NW_008649002.1:812324-813895 GCF_000247585.1 Phytophthora nicotianae INRA-310 | reverse complement strand
TCAGGTGAGTATGCCGCCATCTTTGTATATTATTAACTTTATATTTATCAGGTTGAGAACATTTATTTATGAAGCACGTAGAACCTCAAAACAAATTGTTTCTATTCAATCGACCGCCGGAGTCATATCCCAAAAGCTTCTCCAGCGCTCCGCATTGTCATCGTGCTTCCACCTCATGCACAAACAAAATGTTTCTGGATTCTCCACGTGAACAAACGTCTTCATCATGAGCGGATCGTTCGTCGTGGTTGATCCTTCTTTCAAACGACTGAAAACGCGATCTGTGCACCGAGCATCCAGAACCTTCACGAAGACCTCGACCTACACGCAAGTGTCAGTAAACTTACACCAGAACTACGCGCTCACAAAGTACCTTGCGTCTGTTGCCAATTGATTGATTCTCTTCAACAGATCCGGGTAGCATGTTGACGATGGGAACCTCAATGCTCATACCGTCGAACCAACCATGCATATCGCGAGAAAGCGCAAGCCTGTTGTTTGAGTCGCGATCGTACTTGGCGAATTCCCGTTTGTGGTCTCTGCTTTGCTTTCTCGACACCAAATGACAGCTTTCTGCCTTGCCGTACGGTAGGAAGAACTTCTCGTGTTCAATCCGCTGAAAACGAAACTCGTCAGTCGACGAGTCCAGATTCGAAACGCTTGTAGTCAACGATATCGATGAAACTGTGTTTTGAGGAGATTCCGAATCGTCTGGAACGTAGTCGCAGTAGAAGACGCGCTGAAGGTCAGTAGACACAGCGTTAACTGGTGCAACACGTGTCTCAACAACCTGGTTAGTTAACGGAGAGCCCAGTGTTTGCGGTCCAGTCCTTAAGTCAGTTTCGAAGAGCAAAGCAGCATCTTCTATAAAAGAAACAGAGTTAGCCTCAATAAAGCAGTAGTACGATGCAGCAACAACATATAGAAGCACGTACTTGTCTCGAATAGAACATGAAAACACAATTTCTTGTCTTCATACCAAAACGCGACATTCTTGTTGCCGATACGGCGCGTAGGATCGTAGTATCCAATGCGTAATGTCGCCATCCAGTACAGTTTGCAGCGAATCCCTTTCGTGTTCAACGCGTTATCGACGGACCCAGTAACGAGCCACAATCTTGTCCCTTGTTCTAGCCCTCCTTCCGGAACCTTCACCAGCACGTGAATCTGTTTCACTTTCGGAGCGTCCATGCCTTCCAGGTACTCAGAAATCGGATCCTCTCCCTGCAACTCCTTGTCTTTGTGCGTTAGAGATTCGACGAGATCAGTCTTCTCGCCCTTCTTCAGCTTCTTCACATCTTCAGAGAGGCTCGACAGCCATGCGTTGCCCCCCGCCTTCGCCAGGAAAAGCTGCAGCTCGTCGGCAGGAAACTGGTACATCTTCTCCACCTTGATCGCCTTCTTCAAGTCCCCCACCAATTGACCCGCGTCGATGTCCACAGGGAATGCGTTTCCCGCCACACCAACGACCGCACACACTAGCTTCACCATCTTTCCTCTTGCTGGCGGATTCTGGAATGAGGAAGAAGGGAGGGCGAGAATTTCCGTTCGTATTTAAGCGGAAATGAAGG
>NW_008649002.1:783117-812224 GCF_000247585.1 Phytophthora nicotianae INRA-310 | reverse complement strand
GCCCAGCAAGCACGAGAGATTGAAAAGCTTCAAGGTGAAATGGAGGAAAAGAAGTGCCGAGAAGCTGAAAACGAGCATCAGCTAGCGAAGGAGAAAGAAGAGCGGCAACTACTTGAGCAAAAGATTAAAGAGGAGGAGGAACAACATCGAGTTCTGCAACAGAAGCTTGAAGATGAGCAACAGCAATTACGACAACTCCAGTTGGAAGCTGTGGAGAAGGAAGTGCACCGCCGCTTTATACAGGCACAAGGACAGGAAGAGGGAAATGGTCACCATGATGCTGATCCTGCAGCGCCTTCTCAAGCCCCTTCAGTTGGTAAAACACGTCGAAAGGTGATGAAGAAAGAGGCAGTAGACTTGATCAAGACGTTGGTCCAGCAGCAGCTTGGGGAGACTCTACGTGATCACGACGCCAAGATGGATGAGCTCCAACGTATGGTTACAAGGCTACAAACGGTAGTGCGGAAACAGACTGCCATGCTGGAAGATTCCACAGACCAACTCATGAATCTGCAGTTGAAGCAGCAGCCCATGCCTCCAAGGAGCAGTGACGCAGGAGGTGGCTCGTTCCTCCCAAGAATCACAGGACAATCCTCCGTTCCACGTCAGCCTATTGCCCCGTCAGGTCTGCGTGCCCCAAGGCCTGTGATGCTGTCGAAATTACCAGTTTTAGCCAGCGGAGGAAGGAGGCCCAGCTACAACCAGCAGAAGCTTAAGAACATCTCCAGTGGTAGGTCTCAACCGCAGTTTTAACCTAAAGTAGTCCGTTAAAGTCTTGGAAGAGTTTTATCGCTCCCACCCGTAGGTCCTGTTGATGGTTTTAACTTCGTGTACTGGTATCTATAATTTGGCCCCGCGGAGCAGTATGGTAAAAGTTTTAACGTAAAACAAGACTCGTACATTTGATGGATGAGTTATCGCGTCTTGGCGATCGTTACGGTCAACCAGAAGCTTTTACTGTAAAATAATACAAAACGTAGTACTTATTAGCTTCGAAGTACTTACTAAGTATTAGCGACGGAAAACCTTGCATACTTCAAAAGAAATCGCATTATAGCACGATCTACATATTGTCGAGAATCTCTATACAGAAAGGTTTTTTTTTTTTACAGCTTTGACTTGAGTTTAGTAGGTCAGAACTAATATAGAGATTAACGAAAGGGTTCATTTTTAATTTATCGGTTCATTCATATCTCCTAGAAACGAAAGTGATGGCTGCGCGGCGCAGTGTTCTCAACGGAACTTCGGCCTGGGAGCGAGAGGAGAAAACAAGTCAGCAGCGGGACTATGCAGCCCAGCTTCAGGAACAGGTAGGCTATATGTTTTGTTGTGACGATCCCTGAAGATGACAACTTCAAAGTAGACCATTACTCTTCAATAGATTCTACAAAAGCAAGCAAGGCAGGAACAGGAAAAAGCGCGCAGGCAGCAAGAGCAACACGAAGAATTGAAAATGCTGGTGCGATATTGCATTATTACTGCGTTTCAGTTGTTGTTACATTTGCACACTCATTTGCGTGAAAGGAACGTGAGAGAGCTGCAGCAACTCGCAAGCGGCAACCGCATCAAGAACAAAAGACTACAACTGAGTCTTCACTACCAGCGCCGTCCCCCCAACGAGTAATGACAATGCCTCAAATGCCGATAGGAGACTCACAGCAACATGGGGCTCCTATGGTGTCCCCATTAAAGTCTGTCGGTGCTGATCCAGGCACTGGAACCACCGCAGGAGGGCTTTCGACCGAATCATCATTACCTGCGCCAAACGTCGGGTCCGAGGCCTATATGCCCGCGTTCAGCTCTGCACCTTCAGTTTTTGAGTCGATTCTTCGGGAGCCTGGAATCGGTGCTCGATCAATCACATTTTACGAGGATTTAACAGCGCTCCACAAACTTGCTGCTGAGGTTTGTAAGATGAGCTTGGGTACATCAGTTAATATGGAATTTTACACGGTGAGTATTTCTCGTGTTGTGCGAATTTGTGCAGTTGGATTTGTCAGCGAAGCAAAGACGAACAGAGGCTCAGGTCTGTATCCTCTTCCTAGTTTACCAGCATGAAGTTTAACGTGAGGAATACCCTTATCGGTGTAGAATCACTACGTTAAACCGAACTTCCTTTGTCAACAAGAGGTTTCAACGGCACCAGCTACCATCTCGCCAACTGCTTCACACCCCCCTGACAGATTAAGTGATGACATGGTTAGTACAAGCTGGCTGGACTTCAAACCGAGAAAATATTGTTCTCATTGTGTTTTTCTGCAGATAATGCAAAAAGACATTCAGCTAAATGACAACCATCCCGCAATCTCTCAAACAACAATACGGTAAGTGTCTTCTACAAGTAAAAAAAAAGAGCAGAACCATCTTGACAACTTATTGCACAGATCAAACCTCGACGGCCTGCGCGGTGAAAGTGTGCTACTGCCACTGACTACAAGTAAACTATCGCCAAGCTTTTCTCATTCGAAGAAGGTATCCCGTCTGAGTGCGTCTCCACACCGCCAATTCGTTGCTTCAATGGAGACCGAAGATGACATGGCTAGCATGGGAGCTCTGGATAACAGCAGCGAGATGCTGCGCTTTACAGCCGCTAAGTCTTGAGAGCTGTTAGGGATAAATCTTGAGAAAAAATAGTTCTCTACAGTTGTGTTTATTATTTTTTTTATGAATATCGCTGCTTGCAATTTATCATGTGCTATTTCGACTGGGATGTCAAATTGCCCAGGACACATACGGCATCTCTCTTCATTACGAAGGCCGGGACGACACTGCCTCCACAATCGGATCTATAGAATCACAAACGAATGTTAGCATTAACCTAATCAGACTTCAAGAATCACGGAGCTTTCCACGTACCTCAATCCTTCCCACCGCCACTCGCCCACAATGGCCCCACACGATTCTCTTGGACAGCGAATTTCTCCCTCGGGACGTGCAGTTGCTTGATCAATCGTCCACAATTGAGGGTCTACAAACCACTGCTTGCAGTTATTCAAGGTCGTCAGGAAAGCTGCGTCTTCGTCTAGTAGTGCTGTCATTTGGTCACTCGTTGTTCCTCCACTTGTCGGCGTTGAATTGTTCTTGCTGATGTCGACAAGTTGCTGGATATTTCGATTCCACTCCACTGCATTTCGCTTTAGGAACACCAAATGTTCCGATGTGTAGCCAATCTCGGATAATTTAGCCTCCTCGGCTCGAGAAGATGCCAACACTGCGTGCTTGTGGAGTTCCGATACCCCAGTGCGAACCTGAAGCTGGCCATGCGATCTCTTGTCCTCAATTGCTGCCTTTGCACTGCGTTTTGAGCTTTTGAAGGAGGTCAGAGAGCGCCACAATCCACTTCCAGATTTCTTTCTAGACTCGCCACTTAGTTTATTCGGTGACGGAACCACAGAGCTCGTGCGCTTGTTCTCCTCTGTAGCGGGTCGTCGTGAAGGCTGCAGAACTTGCAAACCGGTTCCAGAATCCTCGTCAGAATCAAAACTTGGCATCGATAGTACCGAAGACGCGCTCTTCCGTCTGCCTGAAGAAGTATCGCCTGTATGCGAGCCACTCCCCATCGTTACACTGGGGCTGTGAGGCCTCAACCGTAGCTTGGAAAGCAGTGGCTTTTTCGTCATAGTCGCGACAACTTGCTGCTCTCCGACCGAGATGTGTGACGCTGTGTTGTCCATGGATTCAGCACTAGTTTGTCCTCGCAAAACCCCCAGGAAGCGAGTGTTATGGCCGTCACGACAGGACAGTTTTGCGATGTCGTGGTGATGCACAATGGCACCAGCACAGAACAGATTCTCTCCACACTGTTGACAGCCGAACATAGTCCCCATGGAGCGTAACGCTGGAATAAAAGAGGATGGTGGAGTCTCCCCTGCCGTCCCTTTCGAGCACTCAGCAGCTGCAGGCATCGAAAGACAAAACCCACACGGCACTCGCTCGCCTATCATACCGCGATCATCACATCCAGACGCCAACATCTCGATCGAGGACTGTTTCTTCAACAACGGAGGCGACCGGTTTGATGCTTGCTGAGACTGTCGACGCTTCTTGGCTACCTCGTTAACCAGCTCGCCGTTCTCGTGCTGTTGAGCCAAGCGAGTCAATCGAGCTGTGAGAAGATGCTGGTTTGCAACAAACACGTTGCCATGAGCAGTCTCGAGACACTTGAGCTGCGCCTCGAAGCCAGCATTTAGACTCACAACAGGTCGCAGTGTCTTGACGTGTGCCGAGATATCCAAGTAGGACACTTGCTGCTTCATCATCAGGAACGCCATCGCGACCGCTGGAGACCTCGAGCGTCCGCCAGCGCAGTGGATAAGAACGCCACCGTTCTTTAGCCCAGCGTCGATGAATACTGCCGCAATCGGGAGACAACTCAGCAAGCTTGCGTACTCCTTATCGCGAATACTGAGACTCAAGTACGTGAAATCCTCTGGAAAAGTCGCATAGCTGCCAGCGAGGTTGAGTATGTGTGAGACCTTGTAAGACTTGAGTGTGTCGACGTTGAAAGCCGCGTGGATGGAGCCCACGAACAGACCGGTGGCGACCTCCACTGGAACGTTGTCTTGTACGATCGCAGTCTGCAGTCGAAGTCCAGGAGCCTTACGCATCGACATTGGCAACTGATACTACAGTTTAGCCTTGTTGTTGTTCGCAACTTGATCGATTGTAAGCAGGCAGAGATGCTGGTTAGTAGAGACACCATCGTCTTCGGGATCTCGATGAAAATAGCATCGTCTGGCTTCTGGGCGTTCTTGCCGTCCAGGAATGGCATGCTGTTCCTCAGGAAGTATACGGTTGAACCTACATGGTGACTATCGAGAAAGGGTACCAGGCAGTTTTAATTTTTAACAGATAAGATGGCTCATCGTAATGTTCAAGTACGTGAGGTGGTCCACGATACTGGTACAGCTAAAAGGTGAGCAGATATTGGAGCACGTCGGGTCTTCACCGTCCGTTTGGCTGCAGGTGCGATAGCTTGATGAGAACTCGTCGTAAAAAATCTACAGCAAAGAACGAATAAGGTCAATAATTGTATCTTGCCTCTATAGAAAAAACGTGCCAACCTCTTCTGATGTGTGTTCAAACCCTGTCCACGTAGGTGGGAGGTGCGGTACTGCATCTTGGAAGTGGGTCACGCGATACACTTCCATACTGGCATTGCGTAGTCTTCCACTGAAATTGGTATTGCCGACTCGAGGATTCCCGAAGGTGTACAACGCATCCACAGGAATCTTCTCAATGTATTCAAGCTCAAAGGCGCAGATGGCAGCAACGGCCCCTCCTAGTGAGTGGCCTGTGACCATCAGCGATGCATGCGGATGTTCCTTCCGGAGCTTGTGCAGCGTGTCTAAGACTTGTGTGGCCACGGATCGATAGGCCCAATAAAAGCCTTGGTGTACCTTTACGCCGGGGTATTGCGCGTAGGCTCGTCTCTTGAGGAAAGTGAGGTTGTCCAGCCAATTGGTGACGTCCATGCTGCCTCGGAAGGCGACCACTAATGCGTCATAGAGCTGCGAATAGCCCACGAGACCCTGAAAATTGTCCTTGGCGTCCTCTACCACCTTCACGCCCTCTAGTGATGGGACGAACGCGCATGGCTGGCAGTTCCAGTGGATGATGTGCTGCTCCTGGCAGTATGAGATCGACGTCACATGCGCCAGATACAGCGCTGTGGTTTCGTTGTACTTGGAATTAACACTGGGAGCGGGTGGGGGTGATGAAGCCGGAGGCGGTTGCTGTTGTGCGTGCGGCACTTGGTCCAAGGGGAAGGTGGGCTGCCACACGGAGGAGGAGGTGGTCGAGGCGAGCGACTGCAGCAGCAGAAGCGCACAGAGGAGTCGATGCATGAGATTCTGATGTGAAGAGTTGTTCTTCGGAAGATACCCACTTAATTTACCCTTTACAAAGAGGTAAAGTATGAGAGTATAATTTACGAACAGCGAGAGTATCTTGACTCAAGATACTCTCGCTGTTGAAGGTTCTTGAGGTGGCGACGGCTCGTCTGACGAGAGCACCATGGCGCTGATCCAAGTTGGAAGTTCCAACGCAGGCATCTCGAGTGCAAGGACTCATTAATCGAATGAGCCGTGAACGACAAATATTTGATCTCCTTCTTGATCAGTGACCATTTGCGGAATCGAGTTGAGCTCGTGTGGTCACACACTGCACAAGGTGGCAACAAGCAGATATTGGCCTACGACGTCGACTAAGATTTCATTCGTGTTCGATGCGGTGCCCCAAGTCCGGCATCCGTTGGACAAAAAACGTTAGCATGCTGAGCATACCGAAAGCGGCAACACTGGACCCCTAAATGGTCAAGACAACAAGCCAAAAGCTTCAAGCTCTCCAGATGTGAGTCTCGGTGAATAATCGCATCGTGGTTCACCTTTCACCTTACAGCACATCGAACACGTCCCCTTGTTGTAATCTTTTTCGGGTCGACACGGAAACCGCGCCAACAAAAACACATTCAAAGGTCCAACGCTACAAGCACTAGTAGTATCACCCGTTGCATCTTGTGTCGTTAGTGTGACGGAAAGGAATCTGAAGACCGTACTGATAAGGATAAGGCATCAGGAGCTCACAATGCCGTGTTTTTGCTTGCGTAAATCTCGTTTTCAGGACTTGGTGACAGCGGTTATCCTTCTGAATAATGCGTAATGTTACGTCGGCGCTTAAAGTCAAGCACAGAGATGGCTAGTCGCGACCTTTGTCCCGGATAGCGCACAGCAGTGCCCTCTGATGTCAAAGAGCTTCACCAGCAAGGACGCGTTTCTAGGATTTGTTTTAACTGCAACCGGGACGAACCAGCGCTCCATAACAATGTTGATCCGCCTTCAGCTGCCTTATAGGTGTTAGATTCGGGAGCCACGCCCGCCTGATGTCTCCAACTTATTTGCACTGGAAGAAAGACGCTGTTCGGTCTCCTCTGGGAGACGAGCGAAGTCAATAATACCTTCTCCGTTCCGCAAGAAACGCTCGTGAAGCTATTTTTCTTCAAGCTGACGCAGCCTGCCAAATATCTTAATCTTAATGTGCTTGATCACGTCTCCTGTTGCTCTTCTAGTATGTGCAGATGCACAAGCGGCATACTACTGATGGCTATCGCGGCTGGCGCTACCTCCCTAAGTCCACTTGAGGAGTATGGAAACATCGTCCATCCAATTTAGCATCTTCTCTCTTTCCAAAATGCGCGTGAAAACCGTCGCAACAGAAAAACGATGCACAGCGTTGCCATAAATTTCACTTGACTTCACTAAGAAATACTGAGCACTAGTCTTTTCAAAAAAGCCGGCACTTCCCCACATCTTGAAAGGAGCGTTGTCGCAGCAGGAGCGAGGACTGCCCGTACGCGGCGCGCAGGCAGTTCGGGGCAATACGAGGAACACACAGGCAGCAGCAATAGCAGTAGATCAGGATCGAGCGCAGCCATGGCAGACGTCGTGTCCGCGTTCCTGCCGCCGCAGGACATCCATCCTAACAACGCCGTGTTCGCCGCTCGCAGTCTGCCACGTCCGCTCACGTGGCAACGGCGCGAGCACATGATGCACCGCCGTACGATCCTCACGCGTATCGGACAGCTGCTAGTACGCAACGCACAGCTCGTGCTTAGTCAGCAGGGAGACGCCGTCACGGGCGGCACAGACCTCAGCAAGACGTGGGTTCTGGCACGCAAGCTGGAGGTTCTCATGTTCATCCACTCGGCGTCGCTGCTCGAATACGTTAATATGGACAGTCTGGCACGCCGCGTGCAGGCGTTGACGGCTGGTATCGTGAACAAGAAGATCCGTCGAGCCACAACTGTGATGCCGCCTAACGAGGCCGGTATAACTCCAATGATGCCGCCACAAACAGCAGTTGGAGCTGGCAATATCGCTGCACGTGTGCGCTGTCCACCGACGGTGTCGCCTGTGGTCCATCCAGCTCCAACCCCACAGATAGCAGCACAAACATTCAGTCCGTCGTCGACAGGCTCCGCTACGCCGCCAGTGGCTTCTGCAGGTGGCAGCGTCCGCCCACTCCCGCGCATCTCGCATCTGATTCACAAGCGCAGTATCGACGATACGGACTGCGATCATGTGGACGATATGGACGCTCGTAAGCGGATGCGCATCGCATTGATGCCAGAGCAGGAGCCCGAGACGGAGCTGGAGGACAAGCGTAAACCTAGTGAACTGGGCATTCTATTGTTCCGTGGCTACGAGGAACTAAGCAAGATCATCTGGAGCTACGTGGATGGCGTGCAGATCATGCGTTCGCGTGGTGTCTGCCGTATTGCCGTCGCCCTGGCCCCACTATTTGTGACGTCGCTGCAGTTGAGCTGCAATGCCGTGCAAAGGGCGCTTGCTACACGCACTGGAGGGGATGCATGTATCTTACGTGAATGTATCCATCTTCGTCACTTGGAAATTGTATCGCTGTCGGCAGGAATGACGTTCGGGAAGCTCTCAATGCGCGCTACCAATTGTCCGCAGCGGTTCGTGGTAACACACGATGATCACGAGCAGATTGTGGTGTCCATGGCGGAGCAGATGCGTCGGAATACGTTCCCAGGACTCTCAC
Organism: Phytophthora nicotianae INRA-310; assembly: GCF_000247585.1. Lineage (NCBI taxonomy): Eukaryota > Oomycota > Peronosporomycetes > Peronosporales > Peronosporaceae > Phytophthora > Phytophthora nicotianae. Next base: position 803,662 of record NW_008649002.1, on the reverse strand, counting down.
GTCTGAGTATCACGTGCTTATTCACGAACGAGGAGGCTGATGGAGAAGCCGACGTCCTGTTGAACGCGTTGATGCTTGGCTGCTGTCCGAGTATCGAGGAGCTGTGTCTGCCTGGCAACAGTTTCGGTGACTATGGAGCGACTAAAGTGGCGCAGATGCTGCGCTCTCAGGTGTGTCCGAAGCTCACGAGACTAGATTTGCGGCGTAACTTTATTGGGGAGGACGGGATTCGCAGCTTGTGCCACGCACTGGCCGATGGCTGCGCGCCCAACCTCACGGAGCTGTGCTTGGGCGGCAATACAATCACAGACTCGAGTTTCCATCACGTGTTATATGCGATGGAGAGTCGACAGTTAAAGAAATTGCGCTTCTTGGGGATCGAGATGAATTATCTGACTGCGACTAGTATGGAGATGTTGGGACGGACAGTGGGGAAGTTGGTGTGTCCCGTGCTCTCGCAGATCTCGTATAGTGACAACAGTGTGGACAATGACTCAGCCAAGAGGCTGATCGCGACGGCCGTGTACCAAGAGCGTGTGCGGCAGGCCAAGCGTCAGCAGCGGATCCGAGATGGCACCATCAGCGAGGACGAGAGCTCTGGGGACGAGCAGCTCTCCGACGAGGAAATGGTGTGAAGAGTGTTTGTAGATGTCAGCGACGATGAGTGGGGAGAGTCTCTGCTAGAGCTTGGACTGTCTGTCGCCACTATTTAACAAGAGGGAAGGAGCGGAACCCCATAATTTATACATCAAGCCTCTTTCAGTGTAACTCTATTAGTTCTAGCAGGCAGTTTGCAGGTTTGTCAGCTCAGCGTCGGCGAAGCGAACAGGTTCGTTCCAGTTGGGGGCGTTGGGGTCGAGGGTGAACACGATGAGTTGCAGTTCCCGGTTTGAAGTCACATGGGCAGGTCGCGGCGTAGGAAGGAACGTGTCGTCTGGGATGCGTTCAAATCGGAAACCAAATGCTACTGCTTCCTTGAAAAGCAGATCTTCTGTCGACTGCGCGCGGCACACGAAGCCGCAGCAGAACTGGGTTTCTAACGGGTTGTTCGAGCGTAGCAGTAAGTATTTGATGGTCTGCAGAATGGGCTTGACGAGCATTGGCCAGCACACGACGTCAGAACCGATGAGCACGTCCACGGGGTACGGGAATGCGTGTTCGAAGGCCTCGACGCTCTTGTGGTCTCCCCACAGCAGAGGCAACGCCTGCACTTTGCTGGAGTCGGCGTTGGTCTCTGCGTTCTCTTCCAGCAGCTCTAGCACGATATCATTGCCGTCCGTTAAGGCGGTGTGGGATCTATAAATCGCAAGAAGATAAGCAGCCCCCAGGTCAAGTATACAAAACAAGACAAGTTGCAGAGGAAAGTGAAGACGCACGCGAACTGCGAGGCGACGAGGCCGCTGAGACCCGCACCGGCGCCAAGCTCCACGACATTCTTGCCGGCAATTTCGTCCCGATGCGCTACGAGATACCAGGCTAGGAAGGCGGAGACTGGCCACACCACTTGGCCCGTGAGGTCGTGGTCGGTGGATGCGGCGTGGGAGGACAGCAGTTTCTGCTTAACCACGCCGAAGTCAAACTCCTGCGACTCGTAGCTGAATATACAGGAAAGTCAGCGCTACGGAAGAGGTGGTAGTACGACAGGGTCAACGCACTTGGGACTCACTCGCGGTTCACGAACAGGTCGGTGCTAAAGAAGTCCTCATAGTCGCTGGTCATTTTGCAACAACAAAAAATAAGATCAAAAGTGCGCATTGGTTTCGGCCCACTTTTGATCTTTTTTACACTACAAATAGTTAAGGAGATTTTTCCAGTTGTAGAGAAGTTTTGTCTACGGCTTTTCAGCAATAACACAGTTTAAGAGCGACAACACAGGTTTTAGAAATATGATTTGCTATTTGTGACGACTTGGAAATATAATCAGTGATAGCACAAATATTGTGCCTTTATTCTACAATTTGCGCCTATAATTCCCATCGATACGGACACCTCAGGCAAATAACGATAATTCGCGTGCGGTCCACCACAGCCTTTCGACGCCACTGGCGGTAACGCGTGCGAGAGCTGCCGCAGTTGCGGCATTCAAACAGATCCGACTCGAAGCCTTCTGCCTCTCGGCCATCCCGCATCACCTCGTGTGTGCGCTTCTTGATCCACTCCTTGCGCTGACGAGCCAGTTGTGGGTTAGCCATGTCGGGCGCGCTCATACGCACAAGACTGTGCGACGGTAGCTCGCCAGACAGCAGTCGGTTGCGCAGGTCGACATTGCGAGAATCCTTTAGATTAAATAGTAGCGTCCTAGCCTTGTGCGCGTACGCTTTTGTCAACGAGTAGCTGCAGTAACTAGAGTCAAATCGCTATACAACACCATCCAATCGCGCATTTCACCCACCTTTGCCCGTAGGCAGCATACAGTTCGGCCTCCACGTCCAGAGCCACCGCAAGAGCGTTTGTGTCCAAGGGACGCAGAATGTCCGCGAGTCTTGACGAAAAGCGACGACGGGCGACTGCAATACTTGCGAGACTCCAGGACTTACACACACGTCCGACTTGACCGAAGCTGATAATGAGAGCGAGCACCTCTTGCGGCAAAGTCGCAGCAAGCGACGACCGAGCCAAAGCTGTCTCCTTCGTCTGCTCACTTGCAGCCGCCGGCTTCTCCTCTAATTCCACTTTGGATTCGTATACCACACCCGCAGTACTCCCAGTCCCTAGTAGCACATGCGTAAAACAAATCGATTCCATAAGCTACATCCAACCGTCTAATGTATCAACTCAATCCCCTGTCGTAGTGGATACCTTCGAGGTCCAGCTCCTCTTCGAGCTCCAGCGCCCACGCATCGTCTTCCTCCTCCTCGTCGCGTCTCCGCCCAATAGGCGTCTCCATCTCGGGAATAAATTATGCAGCAAAAGCCCCCGCTATAGCTCGTTTCTCCTCAAAGTCTCTTTTCCGTCGTAGGCGTCCGCTTGGCAATTGAGCTCCATCGTGCTAATGAAGCGATTTGTGTGCATCACACCATCTCTGGCTTTACAGTCACATTCAACTCGTGGCAACAACGTCTTGTGACTCTATCCATTTGATCCACGCGGCAAAGAGTCATAACTTGAGCGAGATGCGGCAGCGCGCCGTCAAGAGCGACGTGGACGACGGAGGTCTGGGCGATGAAGAGAGCAGCGTGACTCGCTCAGCGCGCCGTGTGCTGAAGAAAGTGGATGTGTATCCAAAGATGCACCGCGAGTTTAAAGTGCAGACAGAATTCGGTGCCACTGTCTCTATTGTTGCAGGAATCATTATGGCCATCCTCTTCCTGTCCGAATTGAGCGCCTATTTGAGCATCAACACACACGAGCACATGGTCGTGGACTCAACACTAGGCGAGAAGCTGCAGGTGAATCTGGACGTGAGTTTTCTGGCCATCAACTGCCGCGACGCGCATATCAACGCCATGGACGTGGCCGGTGAGCTGCAGGTGAACATGCACCAGACGGTGGTCAAGACGAGGCTAGACGCCAATGGCCGCTCTATCTCTACGACCACGGACGAGCTCGCTAAAACAGATCTACCTGCCGGATACTGCGGGAGTTGCTACGGAGCCAGACATCCGGCGGGCAAAGAGTGCTGCAACACGTGCGAGGAGGTGAAGGAGGCGTTTATTCATAGCGATCTGTCGCTCGAAGAGGCCGAGCAGAAGGATCAGTGTGTGCGTGAGAGTATTGAGACCGAGAAGCTTGCGCAGGACGGAGAAGGCTGCCGCTTCACGGGCAAAATGTTTGTCAACCGAGTGGCCGGCAACTTCCACGTTGCACTTGGACGCACATTCCATCGTCAGGGACGACTGGTGCATCAGTTCCGACCTGGACAGGAGCACACGTACAACTCGAGTCACATTATTCACAGTCTGTCCTTTGGTGAGCCCATACCTGGTGCCTCCAGTCCACTCGATGGCGTCTCGAAGATCGCGGTGCAGTGTAAGTGAGCGTATAAGTTTGATACATTTATATGTTGACTAACTTGGCTATCGGTGTCTGTAGCTGGCGGTGTGTTCCAGTACTACCTCAAGATTGTGCCTACGATCTACAGCGACATCGACGAGAACGCAATCCACTCGTACCAGGTGCGTCTATTAACCTTTTCGTGCTTTGAGTTATTGAGAGTTAACCTTTCTTTCGTTATGGCAGTTCTCCGTGACCCAACAGGGCAACTACTTGAATCCGCGAGGTCAGATGACGTCGCTTCCAGGTAAATAGATCCACTAGCAGCTTTCAGCTCATACTCAGAGCTCTAACAGTATGCTCGTGCTGCAGGGACTTTCTTCGTGTTCGATCTGTCCCCGTTCATGGTGAAGGTAGAGAACGACCGGGTGCCATTCACCCACTTCCTGACAAAGATCTGCGCCATTGTCGGTGGTGTTATCTCTGTACGTTTTCCCTGTTTTAATACCTTAATAAGCTCTCTCGACTGACTTATCCATTGCCGTGTCCTCAGATTGCGGGCTTTGTGGACTCGTTCATGTACAACTCGCTGCACGTTCGCCGTCGCGTTTCAAGCAAGTGATCCAATTTCCCAGCCTGCGCTGTCACTGCAGCAGAAGTACATGCGGCCATAGACTGTCGATCCGTCAAGAGAAACCCCATTGAATCCATCTTGGTGTCTAAAATACATGACCTTCATTCTTATTCACTTGAGTTTAGTATTGTTGGTGTCCAAAAATGGGCGAAGAGGACGTACGCAATGCCGCCGAGCGCCTGCGGAAGCTGCTGCGAGCCGCTCAATACCCGCAGCTCAGCGCGCTGCGTCTCGAGGCTGGAGACGTGGCGGATCTGCTGCGAGTGCTGCACTTCGTGCTGCTGGACTCGTCGCGCGCTGTGGCACAGTTCCTGGTTGACAAAGGCTACGATCTGTATGGGAAGACGGATGCGCGCTTCGTGGAGAGCGCCTTCCGCCTGCTGCGCAACGAGTTCCGCTACTTCCCGTCGCTGAGTGTGACCCAGTTCCTGTCCAAGCATTTTGTAGCCCGTAGACTCGCGATCGTAGCGGATGCGGCAGCAGCAGTGGCGCAAAAGCGACAGGAGCTGCAGAGGCTGAAGCGCAGGGAGGAAGCCGTGTGGTCCCAACCCAAGGAAAGGAACATAAACATTAAGCCATCAGTTGAGAACCACGTGCTGCCCACTGCAGTGACCAACCACGCAGCCAGTATCCTGCAGCATCTCAAGGTGCAGAGTAAAGCTACTGGGCAGACTCGACGAGTGCGACGAGCGTCGAGTGAGACGCCCATGCAGATCAGTGGAGCAGGACAGGATAGAGAGACGATGGCAGCGCCACCAGCACCAGTATTTACAGGACGGCAGGTTGATGCCCATGTACGTGGAGTGAGGAGGAGCTCCAGAGAGGTTAGGACTGACTTGTGTTATCCTGGTGCTTCAGACGGCAGTGCAGTTTGCAAGTGAAAAAGTATGTGAAGAGGCCTTCGTTGTAGATGATACCAGGCCATCGTCACCACAGCCGAAGCCATGTAGTTGCTCTCAAGATTCAGAAAAATTGGCGACGGCAATCGCAGGTCTCAGTCGTCAACTCAGTGAAATGACTAGTGCACTCATGGGCAAGATAACTAGCGTGGAAGCTCGTCTTGGACGGCTAGAAGACCAGATGCACGGCGTTCAAGCAGCAGTCGAAGAGCAGCGCAAGGTAGTATGGGAAATGAATACTACTGGCAGCAGGCGAATGGTGAGTGACACAGCGACTCGGAGCGATGATGAACGGCCCATGACGAAGTCAAAGACGCTGGATATCGAGGCTCCCTGCGCTTGGCCTCCTCAACCGTCCGTCTTTGAAAGGTATTAACTTTCTAACAAGACATCGGCGTGGCGGCGCTAATGAACAACACTAGAACAAAAGCTTCATTTATTTACTCATTTCTGTCAGCGTAAGTGTGTTATGTGGTACCAAAAATGGTCACTACAAGGAACATCTACTTGTGCCCTACTCGTCCCAATGGCGCGGTTCTTGAGCGTACGCTGAGTAAGCGCGCGGCAGCTTCACACTGTAACATGAGTCATAGACCCATGGGCGGCTTCCGGAGAACGCGTTGCTAGCCTCCTCGTTGGCAGCGGCAACCAACTCGCGTTCTCGTGCAGCGTATTGCGAAAGTTGAGCTTTGCCCCATCCATTCGGTCGCTCTGCGAGCACATTGTGAATTGCACGTCGCTCAAGCAGCGTGAGCCTCTCAAACGATTCCGTAGACAGATGCTCTGAAGGTAATTGACGCAGAGATTTGTTGTCTGCGCGCAGCACCATGAGGACAGGAGAAGTTTTGAACCGCCACGCCAGCTCCGGCGTCGTTATCTTCTCCAGTTCAACGTCATTCAGAGTAGCAACGTCAACTGGTATCACTCGGCGGATCTGCCAAGCTGCAGCCGCGTTGACGAGTCTGTTGGTCTCGCTCCAAAGCATTGGATCCTCTAGAGCACCAGATTGGTTATTGGCAGCGGGAGTACAAGGCTGAAGACGAATCGGTGATATGCCGATCCATGACACAGGAGTAAGTGCCGATCTCCTAGTACCGTCCTTGCCCACGCAGTGGACCCGGTCGACGTACGCTTCGTCATTGTGACTCCGTTTCAGGCAGCCCCCGAAGACGCGTGCGAACCAGCTACGTACGTCTGTTCCGATCATATTGACAATGCATACAATGCAGTGCGGTGAGTTAGAATAGAGAATGACCGAGCAAGAGCACGGGGCTTCACTCTCATTGATAGATGGAGAGGGGGTAGAACTTCCATGTTGAAGTGACAATGCGAGATGGCTACACAAATCCCTTGCATTTCCGTTTCTGAATCTCCGTCAATCTATCTGGGGCAGGTACTCTTCAATCTGCCGCCAAGAACGCAAGTCAAAGAGCTTCCAGTCCAGGCAATAAATAACCGAGCGCATGAGTCTCCACTACACCAAGAGTGGGGCGCTGGATATGCGGTACAGCAGCTCACGTGCCGCGGTCGCTTCAGGGTATTCCGGGGGAGGTGGGGGCTACTCGAGCTACAGCGGGGGAGGAGGTAGTCGCAGCAGCGGATCGACGTCGTCAGATCTCCATTATACCAAGAGTGGTGCTCTGGACATGCGCTACAATAGTTCGCATGCCGCCCTGGCCTCTGGATTCTCTGGCAGCTCTTCCTCCTACTCGAAGCCTCGAAGCAGCAGTCGCTCCTCCGCCTCCGAACTCCACTACACCAAGAGCGGCGCGTTGGACATGCGCTATGCCAGTTCTCATGCTGCAGTGGCACAAGCAGCAGCAGATCCGTCATCCAGACCGTCTGACAGCAACTTGCACTACACGAAGAGTGGGGCACTGGACATGCGATACAAGAGCTCACAGGCAGTTGCGCAGCAGCTCAACAAGAGCGCTGTGCCTCCTCCAGCGCCGTCAAGTAGTGACCTTCACTACACAAAGAGTGGGGCACTCGATATGCGCTATAAATCCTCCCGTGAGGTCGTCCAGAGGATGGAGAAGATGGGTCTGAACTCTGCCAATAATGGCACCAAAACTAAGAGCAAGAATACTGCTAAGCCCCAACGCCGACTGGAGGGCGTTCCACGCGACTTACCCGTGACAAAGTCCGGTATGCCAGACTTACGCACCTCCAAAGCTAAGCAGTGGGTCCAGAGCCAAGCTCAGCACTGGCATCCAGCTGATGCTCTACCAGAGTGGGTGCCATGCCTTAAGGATGGATCTCCTGACATGACTAAGGCCGTCTCACGCCACTTTATCGGTGGATCGCCAGCCTTGCTCCAACAGGATAAACGAGACGACTACTATGAGAACAAACTTCGTAACGATCGCCTCTTCGAGCAGCTTTTGCAGCAACAACGACAGCAGCCAGTGGAACTGGTCTCCGAGCCAGAACCTGTTCGTGCCACAGCTCAGCTTCGTGACGCGTTCGCCAGTATTGACGAGGATGCCGGAGACTCCTTCATGCCCACGAGCAACGTCACTCAACTTGACTTCACTAACGACCTCAAGATCGACGAAGATGCTGAGCTATTGGGTCAAGGAGGATTCGGGTGTGTGTACCAGGGCATCTGGAACGAGAAGAAAGTGGCAATCAAGAAACTGCACGCTGCCAAACTCGCCAAGAAGGAACGCAAGATGTTCGTCCGTGAGACGCTCATCCTCGGTATGCTCGGAGACCATCCAAACATCGTCCAGCTTTATGGATACACGCTCAACCCTGTCAGTTTGGTGATGGAGTATGTATCGAAGGGCAGTCTGAGCTATTTGCTGCACTACTGTGAGGACGCGGAAGTCGAGGCCAAGATGACAGACGGACGTATCAAACTGAACATTCTACTGGGCGTCTCGTACGGCATGGCGCAGCTACACGAATGCAACGTGACCCACGGTGACCTGAAGCCACAGAACGTGTTGATCACTGAAGACTTCCACGCCAAGATCGCAGACTTTGGGCTCGCCACGTTCCGCGCCAAAGCAGCTACTTCCACGTCCTCACATATGCTCAGTACATCCAGTGACGACGGCGACGAGGCGCCTGACTTCGAGGGCATTGCTGGAGGCACAGCAGCGTACATGGCGCCGGAGCTGCTGAGCTCTAGCATGATTGCTAATGAGAAGACAGATGTCTACTCTTTTGGAGTGCTGATGAACGAGGTTCTTCATGAAGAGGAGCCGTACCAGCAGAACTTGCGTCAATTTGTCGGCAAAGGTCCGTTTGCTGCTGTTTTGTTTGCAAAGGAGGGCAACCGTCCGCAGATTCGCGACAAGAAGGTTACGCCAGAGTTGAAGTGGATCATTGAACGCTGTTGGAGTCAGAATCCTCGTGATCGTCCGACATTCGACAAAATCTCCAAGTTGCTGTCGATCTGCACCGTACCCCACGCGTGCAAGTAGATGGTGACCATGGTCTCCTTTGACGTTTCTGCCACCTTTTGGCAACCTGGATACTTTTATGAGTGCATGGAACTCGTTAAAGCGCCGTACAGATCTTTCCGATCTTGTCCGTCGGCTTGACATGAACAGAAGCCGGTATAGTTAAGGCTCGTACCACGAAGCCACTGCATAGAAAGAAAAATAAACCCCAGAAAAACAAGATAACGAAAACCAAATAAAAAGATCAGCTCCTACGAGTTGGCAAAAAAAAAAAAAACTTGAAACAGTTCCGTAATTTTTCACACTATGTATGTTGACTTCACCTCCGCTCTGCTTTATTCTCTGCTTTCTTCACATCTTCGGAGGTGGACTCAGACGACTGCTGCTCGACTGTTGCTTTCACCTTGCTTGCTGCTTCTTGATTGGCGGGTTTAATTGCAATATTTGCTTTTGAATCAAAACAGAAATTGGTAATCTCATCCGGCTCCAGCTTGCAAGGAATTGCTACTGCTTTGACATTCTTCTGTGAATCCGGTGTTGATAATCCAATCCCAGGTACGAACGGTTTTGCATCCACGCTCAGCGTTGGGCGCCGCTTTTCAACTTTAACAGTTCGCTTAATATCCACCACTGTCCACGAGTCTGTCGAGGCAGAATCAACCAGCACGTACTCATCGTCCTTGTCTTCAAAATCGACCTTAACCTCCTCTTTCACAGCCCTTGGCTTTGTCTTGCCGCCATACGCCGTACGAAGATCCATGTCCACATACAGTTGCTGTAACTCGGCACCAAGTGCATCGAACGCAGGGGTTTCTCCCATTTCAGCCAGCTTTCGCTGACATCTCCGAAGTGCCGATCCCATTTCGCTTCTAATAGTTCGAGTCACGTCGCGTGATAACCCAGTATCATCGCGCTTCTCGGCCAATAGATAGTCAGTGAACGAAGTCGATCCTCGATGTCCAGTCAACGAGTCGTCAAGGAACTTGGAGACAGCAGCACCTTTGATCTTGTTCGTAGTGGCACGTGTAAGGCACAAATTCGGCAGCTCATTGACGACCTCTTCTCGCAACATGAAGGCCATATCCTGAGCTTCCTCGTCTCCATCTCGAAACTCCAAATTCTGAATGGCATAGGCAAAGCACTGCTTCTCCAGAATATGATCCAATTCCACTGCACCCACCGTGTTTAAATCCAATTTATCTCCGTGGTACAGATCTCGGCTCCTGAACAACTTGACAATATCTCCTTCCACACTGCTCCTCAATCCTGGGTCGTTAAACACACTAGGCGCCACATATGACGTCGCGTACTGGGGGTCATGAGCTGCACAGCAGTAGTCGTACCCTATTTTGGCATTATATCTGCATGGTTCACTCGATCCTGGCATCATCCCCTGACACATTGGCAGCTCTGCCGTGACCATGCGATGCGCTGTACAGAATCCATCGCCATCAATCCCCACAGTCTGCGTACAGCGACGACCCGTAGCTGCAGCCACTGCCTCGCACTGCTTTGAGACTGGAGCGTCCAGTCGTCGGTGAAACTGGCAATAGCCTCGATCGTCCAGTCCCCATTTGATCTTACAGCGACGGCCAGTGGCACGTGCTAGACCTTTGCACTGAGCAGCGTTGGGTGCGTGATACTTGCAGTATCCGTCGAGGTTGAGACCCCACGATACGGAGCAGGGAGTTCCGCGCTTGGTGAGGCCTCGACAGGCGTTCGGGATGGCTGTGGTAGGTGGAGTAGACGCCTGAGAACGATGGTGTACGCAGTAGCCAGAGTCGTCAAGGTCCCATTTTAATTTGCAGCGCTGGCCAGAAGTGCGTGAAATGCCGAGGCATTGACGCGCATGGGGCGTGTGGTACTTGCAGAAGCTGTCCGTATTAAGGTCGAACGAGATGGGGCACGGAGCTCCTTGCTTCGTTACGCCGTGGCAGGTCGTCATTTCTGGAACCTGGAAATGAAAGAGTCTTCATCAAAGACTGTGAGAATCTGTACTACTTCTGAAGGGCTCGATGGTAAATTGGTTGTACAGATCGGATACTATCTGTTTCTTGAGGGGACTTATTCTACATGGTCAATACACTGCACGCTCTAGCACAATATAAATTAATAGTATAAGAAGATCTCAGGTTATCAATTGACAGCAGTGTCAGAGGTCACTTGAAAAATTGTACGCACCATGTTAGTTTATGGAACATCTGTGCGTACAGTAAAGGCATCATAAACGAAAATCTGACTTGTTTAAAAATGCCAAGATAAATAGTATAGAAGCTAGTGATCTACATTAAACAAAACTATGTCATACAAAGTTATAAACTTCGCTGATGGATACATAAATTGGCTGTACGCACAATTGGTGCGTACAGGTCCAATCCTTTCTTCAACTTTCTACGGTTTCGCAAGAAGAATCCTCGTTGTGGGGGCGATAAAGCACCCAGATCCTCATTCTCCATCTTGCTGAGAAGTGCTCAAGCCAAGTTGCATGACGTGTTGCCAAGGACACAGACCGAACGGTGATCCCTGCAGACGCCCCAAGGATCTCAATGCTCGAGGCTACTGCCACCAGCACTCGTGGCAGGATGGTCCCAGATGCCAAGGCATCAAGGGCGGCACTACCAGACCTTGTAAGAATCCCGCTAAGGAGGGCTACGCCTACTGCTGTGCCACCCATGATCCAGCCGAGGTACACATTCCTCCGAGCGTGCTCGACCCAGAAGGTTACTACCTCCGTGGCCGAGTGCAAGATGATGTTGTGGCCAGGTGGAAGGAACAAGATATCTACAACCGCAGGCCGTTGGATCTACGTTCATTGCTCGACCTCGACCACATTGTTGAAAAACAATGTTTTACATACGGGCTCTCCCAGCTGGATCTCCGCCAGGGCGACGATGATTTCGCTTTGGCCACGGAAGTCCTTCGGGAAAATGTCGTGAACGAGCTGGACAATCTTACTCTGACACGTTCGAGCACCAACAGAATCAAGGGAGCTGGAGTGTACCAATTTCTTGATGATTCCCGTACGGGTCATCTTGGCAACAAGACGTTTACAACTTATCTCTTGGAAGCGACGCGAGACGGGGAGACTCTCGGACGAGCTGTTACTCGTCGGATCACCCGCAACATGGGGAGAGCAATGAAGAAGTGCCAGTGGAAGTTAAGCGACGAGGGCGACACGCCAGTGCTGGATAACCTCAGCGGTCAGCTCCAGAAGCTCTTTGTCGCCATGGAGCTGCACGAACGTTAAAATCATTACCTGAGCTGGAGTTGGCTTGACACAGAACTGAAGCCAATAGTTTTAAGATCTTCTGCATAATTCGACCCATTCCAGGGTGCTGCATATACGAAAGAAAGAAACCCCAGAAAAATCGGATAACATTAAAAACAAATAAACAGACCAGTTTCAGAGCTGGCGAAAAAAAAATGATTGTTGATGCTTTCTTGTCTCCACAATATTGGACAAACTCGAAGGCAGCTACAAAGTCAGCGCACTGCAAGCACGCTGCCATTTCGGGTTTTCATCGATCAGCTCGGTGAGAGCCTTTGACAGCACACTCACCACGTTCTCAATGTGCCAAGTGTCCACCTCAAGTCCACCGATCGCCAGACGTAAGAAGTGAACACCGTCCACAACCGAGTGGATAAGGAACGCCTTGCCCGACTCGTTGACGCGACGGAGTAGAGCTTCATTGAGTTCACGACCACCGAATGCCACGTAGAAGCACACGAGACCCATCCGAGCCCTCACAAAGAGCTTGAAGCGACCATCTTTTTCCATAAGCTCTTCAGCCTGTCTAGCCAACGCAACCGACTGACGGATATGCGCACGAAGTCCAGTAGCTCCGAAGCGACGGAAGGTGAACCAGAGCTTGAGCGCTCGGAAGCGACGACCGAGTGGCACCTGCCAGTCTTTGTAGTTAAGAGCAGATTGCATGAACTCATTCTTGAGGTACTCTGGGTCCAGTGCTAGCGAGCGAATGAGAGGACGACGGTCTTTCACCCACAACAGACTCGCATCAAAACTCACGAGCAGCCACTTGTGCGTGTTAATGCAAACGGAGTCACAGCCTTCTACACCGTCCAGCCAATGCTGGTATTCGGAGCATACAGCAGCAGCTCCTCCGTAAGCTCCGTCAAGGTGAACCCACACATGTTCAGGCTGCTCTCGTGCAACAGCGACCAGCTTCCGCAACGGATCGATAGCTGTGGTGGAGGTGGTGCCAAGTGTAGGCATCAAGCAGAATGGCACTAAACCTTTAGCTCGGTCTTCCGCCATGGCACGAGCCACATCGTCAGGTGCCAGTCCGTAGTTGTCTGAGTCAGCTTTGCCTCGAATCGTGGGCACCACTCGCAGATGAGGAATGTCCAACACCATGCAGCCCTTCTCCGCAATAGCATGCGTTTGGTCTGACACGTACACAACCAGTTTGGCCGCTTTCTCTTCTCGTTCTGTGCCTTCCAATCCTTCCAACGCCGCATGACGAGCTGCAATGAGTGCACACAGCGCTGATTCACTCGCTGAGCCTTGAATGACTCCACCTCCAGGAGAACTCGTGAGGAAACACTCAGGTAGTCCCAGTAGTTTGGCCATCCAGTCGCAGACTACTTGCTCAAGTTCCGTAGCTGCTGGGGCAGAGACCCACGAGAAGCCGACGACGTCCAATGATGAGCACAAATAGTCGGCTAGTACACTGGGGTCACTACCACATATTTTGAAGTAGGCGTGGAAATTTGGAGATGCCCAGTGAGTGAGCGCAGGGAAGATGAGCTGCTCGACGTCGCGGAAGATGTCGGCGTAGCTCTGCGGGTCTTCAGGACACGCAGTAGGTAGCTGAGCTCGCAGTTCTCCGGGCTTCACTTTGGAGCGAATAGCGTACGAGGAGCTACCGGGTTCGCCGCGGTGAGGATCACGGCGCTGGAGGTTTTCGTGGTAGCGCACCAGAAGCTCCGTAAGCGCTGCAGCTGGGTGACGGATGGCTTCTGGATCTTGGACGTCCAAAGGGCGAGTAGACTCAAGCGCTCGACGACGCGCAAGGTGCTGGAAGGCAGCTAGCAGAGCGGCACCACCCACCAGTCCAGAGCAGAAGGCAGCAGCAGTGGGGGAGACCGAGTCACGCATGGCACTTGATCGATACAAGGGGAGATGAAGAGTGATCAAATGCTAAACTCTTGACAAGCACATCCGATTGGGCCTTCGTCTCATCAAAATGGTGAGATGGCAAGGTGTGTAGGTCCATCTGTTTGGTCACGCTGTTTGGTCCCGTGAAGTCACGCCAGTCGCGATGATAATTTGAAGTTGCTATCCTGGATACCGCCGGGCTTTGGCCGTATGACACTTGTATTTGCTGTAGTCCTACTTGATGTCGGAGGTCCTGTGCGCTGGCTGGACACTCTGGATGCCCCCAAGTTTGTCGTTACAGCCTGCCCGTCAACAAGGTTATCGATAAGCCAGCCTCAGTGTAAGCGGCATTGCTGTTATTGAAAACTGGGCATGGATTGTGTGACACCAGCGCAATTGGTCACGTCGGTGTGACGTGATATTGATGATACAGTATTAGTACTGTAATTGTTTTTACGTACCCAGGGTACGCGGGTTACGTTTGAGTTACACAACTCCCAATCGCGGGTTACGTTTGAGTTACACAACTCCCAATCATGGCGACCGAGGAAGAGAACGAGGAGTTCGCCTACTCTGCAGGCGAGCTAGACGACGAAGAAGAGGACGACGTGGACTGGGAGGACGTCGGTCCGTCTCAACAGCCTTCAGACCCCTTGGTAACCCAACCAGACGCAGCCAACTCCCCCTCAGTGGCCAACAAACCCGCCTCACAAAACGACAACGAACCCGAAGATGAACCCGATGAACCAACACAAAACTTGCAGCAAATTGACTGGGAGCAGGTGAATCGGTCGCTGGCAGAGCTGAATGCAACTACACTTAGTCGTAAGAGGCGACGACCATCCATTCGCCTCACAAAGGACGAGAAACAGCGAGAGAAGGCGCTTCACCAGACGCATCTACTGGTTCTGTTAGCTACGCGCATCAAATGGACGCAACTCAGTCGCTCACAACTGCTACAAGGACTTCTCCTGTCTATTACGGCTACCAGCGACATTGATTTCCTCGCTGACATGAAGCAGCAGCCTATTTCGTACTCGTTGGAGCTGCTGGTTCGGTGGTTTACTACAGAATTTCAACTGAATGAGGAGGTGGGGGGCGATACGATAGAAGGCGAACTTATGACAGAGTCAAGTCTGATGAACGTTTTCTTCGCTCGAGTTGGACAAGACTATGAGCTGGCCGTGCTATTTGCTGCCTTGTGTGGAGCGCTGCAGCTGCGCTATCGCCTCACGTGTGCACTTGACCCGTTGCTGGTGCAGAGAGGGAAGGCGTTCGAGTCGTCATTCAAACAGAGGCCGACTAAGCGACGACGAGCTCAAACAGTGGCAGATAGATTGAAGAAGAAAGCGCTATCAGATGACGCAGAGGAGAAGCGGGAAGTCGACGAAGAATTGGAACCAGAGAGAACAGATAATGTTCATCGAGTGTTCTGGTTGTGGTGCGAAGTGCTGGATGAGAAGAGCAATACTTGGATTCACGTCGATCCAGTGCGTCGACTAGTCAATCGACCGCAAGACGTTGAGTCGCTAAGAGGCAAAGCCGCACGATTCTCGTACGTGGTGAGTATCCAGGACGACGGATTGGTTGTGGATGTGACATCTCGATATACTGCACAGTGGAGTAAGAGCCTGGAGCTTCGTCTTGCAGACTCGTGGCTGACACAAGTGATCGAGCAATTCAATGAGGATACAATGGACCAGCGTCCTGTAGATAAAACATCAAGATCTGGTAACGTGGAAAAATCTATTGTAGAAGAGAAGAAAAAGCTGGAGACATTGAAACTGGCAGAAGGAATGCCAACCAGTCTGGAAGGATTCAGGAAGCATCATCTGTATATTCTAGAACGCTATCTTGGCCAGTTCGAGTGTCTACACCCGCGTAAAGCGATCGGACTATTCAAAGGCCAGCCAGTATTTCTCCGTGAACATGTTCAGCCACTCGAGTCCGCCTTCAAGTGGCGTCGTCTCGGTCGAGAAGTCAAGGAGAGTGAGCGTCAAAAGCCCGCAAAGTGGCAGTCCAAAGGCAACGATAACGACGACAGTGACGCCTCTGAAGAAGGAAAACCTAGTGGATCACTGGCGCTCTTCGGACTGTGGCAGACGACCGAGTTCGAGCCTCTTCCGATGATAAATGGCCATATACCCAAGAACAAATACGGTAACATTGAGATCTGGAGTCCAGCCCATATCCCTCGAGGTGCTGTACATCTGCGCCTTCCTCGTATTGACAGCATCGCCGAGTCATTGGGTATTGACTTTGCGCCTGCAGTTGTGGGCTTCGAGGTGCGCAATGGCCGCCCAATGCCAAAAATGTCGGGGATTGTGGTGGCACAGAGTCACGAGGAGATGCTACTGGATGCCCATGCAGAGAGACAACAACAGACTATTGAGAAGGCCATTGCGCATAACCAAAAATTGGTACTTAAGCGCTGGGAGAATCTCACCAAGAGGTTGTTGCTACGTCAGAGACTGGAAGATGATTACGGTGCGGTCTAAAGTTGACGCTTTTCAATACACACTTCTTTCCGGGACACAGTCTGCCCAATTGCCATAAAATTGACATTTTACAATTTACAAATGCATCCTCCGTCCTGAAATGAGTTGAATTTCGACATTTGGACCTTGTTGTCATTCCTGGACCCGCCGGACGAAGCCTAAGCGATGAAGCGCCTGGCCTCTTCGCTGCCCAGGCATTTGCGACGCAGTGCCGCCTTCAGTACACGCGCTGAATGGAAGCGCCAAGTGGCTGAAGGGCCGAGACTGCAGGATTTCCTCTCGAGCAGTCGAACACGTGTTGATTCCAGTAGTGTAGTAGCCCAAGAGAAGGTGTTTCACCCCGAAGAATCATTGCAACAGATTCACCAGATCTTGGCAGAGATCCGTCAAGCGGTACGGTAAAAACACCTTTGTATAAACCACAGGAAGGCGTGAAATGTGACGGTGTCGCTGTGAATGTGTGTGCAATAGCCACGAAAGGAGACAGCGCAATTGGTGGACCGGTTCGGACGAGCGCACACTTATCTGCGTATATCACTGACCGAACGCTGCAATTTGCGCTGTCGATACTGCATGCCAGAGGACGGAGTGCCGTTGCAGCCCACTGAGGACCTTTTAACCACATCGGAGATCATCCGATTGGCCAAAGTGTTTGCATCCGCAGGCGTCACGAGAATTCGACTGACAGGTGGTGAGCCTCTGCTTCGACGGGACTTAGTAGAACTTGTAGCTCAATTGCGAGCGATCCCTGTTATCGAGTCGGTGGGCATCACTACCAATGGTATCACACTGCAGAGGAAGCTACTGGCACTGCAACAGGCAGGTGTGGATAGACTGAATATCAGCTTGGACACGCTGAAACCAGACAAGTTCGCACACATCACAAGACGCCAGGGATTCACACGAGTCATGAACTCAATACTAGAAGCACAGACGCTAGGCTTCTCCCCACTCAAGATTAATTGTGTGGTACAACGACACTTCAATCTGGACGAAATCCTAGACTTCGTGGCCTTCACAGAGAAACACACAGTGGATGTGCGTTTTATTGAGTGGATGCCGTTCGATAGCAATCGATGGAATGATGAAACCTTTGTACCATTCAAGGAGATGATGGGGCTAATTCGGACTCAATTCCCTACAGTGGAAAAGCTACAGGACGGAGCAAATGACACGTCGAAAGCTTTCCATGTACCTGGATTTAAAGGTCAGTTTGGCTTCATCACGTCTATGAGTGAGCACTTCTGTGGCTCCTGCAACCGACTCCGTCTGACTGCCGACGGGAATTTGAAGGTCTGTCTGTTCGGTAATACCGAGGTCAGTTTGAGAGACGCGATGCGCTACAATATTGCAGATAAAGATATTCGTGACATTGTCGATGTGGCAGTCAAGCGCAAGAAATACGCACTTGGCGGACATGGAGATATGTATGGATTGTCAAAGGCGAAGAACCGCCCCATGATTCTCATCGGAGGGTAGTCGAAATGGGTTAGAGTGGACGCTATGTTATCATAAAAACCAGATTTTAACCAGAATCGAATCCGGAGCGTCGCTGATATTTGCTCGACTTATTCAGCTTTCGTCGGTAGATCTTTGATCAAGTTCGTAGGTGTAATGAGGGCTTTTTCCAGCACACGATTCACATCCTCGAGATTGCCAAGTACTCGAAGCAACGTCGTTAGCAAGTCCATTTTCCAGTCCAGCTGCGTCACGCGCCCGGCCGAATCATCCCATTGAAATCGCAATGAACACCGACAGTCGAGTCGGCGACCGAGCAGGCGAGTCCACAGCACAGCGTGTTCTGTGCCAAAGCCGGTATGTTCAGCACCAGAAGTTGCTAACAGATGCGGGAATACATGCCGCAACGAGGTTTCTGTGATGGTAAAACTGAAAGATGCAGTTGCCACTAAGGCTCCAAAAGGCTGTTCTTCCATCCCTTTCAGTTGGAAATTGAGATTTCCAAAGTAAGTTGAATAGCGCCGCCACTGTTCAATAAGAGCGTCAACGCCACTCTGTTCTCCGATCACAATGTCTGGTGACATCGCAGACCGAAGAAACCATTCTTGGTCTCGGAGATTGGATGGATTGGGCTCACTCATTGGCGCGAGATATCCGTAGCGAAAGAGGCGAAAGTATTCAACCACGGCATGCCAAATGTTGTTCTTGGTTTGGACGCCATAGCACAGCGTGTGACGCGTCGCAGACAAGTTCTGCACTTCTTCTCGCAGTTGTTCGACACAATCTTGGAGCTCGTGGATAGATTCGCGTTGTCTTGTTCGGTATCGTGCTTGGTTGTTACGGCATTGCTCGCGTCGTCGTTGAGTTTGAAGTCTCTTGCGCCTTGGTTTGATTATCGTAGAGTTGGAGATTGCACAAGATGCCAAAACTGACATTTGCTCAGATTGAGCGCCATACAACTCGGTCAGATCACGCTTTTGAGTAAAAGCAGCAGCAAGACGTCTAGACGAGGCTTCCAAAGCTTGGGCCAGAGGCAGATGATGCCCACCTTCTGGGTGTGTGTACGTCTTGGAGCTAGGTCCAAATTCGCGGTTACTGCTCTCAAGTACGAGCATCGTCCGCTGTTGAATCAACAAGTTGTGATACGCTTGTTGATGGCTGGTGAAAACTTTGTGTGAGGTGGGAGAACGAAGGCCCAGGTGATCAAATTACTGTATTTGACAGTGGACACCATCGCAGCGACCGATTTGTTGACGGCTTTCATGAAGCAATCCGCAAACTAAAAAGTTTCAGCGATCGCGTGAGCCGATTTAGTTGACGGAAATTGCTTCGTAATCGTCATTAACGATTCGCCAACTTACCTTCGATGAGTGTGATACATGTAGAATTGTCCGTATACATGTACATGAAGGATGTAGAATCTACAAATGAAACCAGAGGTGACAAGCCAAATAAAATTGGAGTTGTTTTTAGACCATCTCTATTCCATCGATCATAAAAATAAAAGAGTTCACAATCTTACATGTATACCTAATCTGAACTAAAAAGACCAGTTTCTGACAATGTCGGTAATTATGATGCACAGATCTAAATGGCTTACCTAAACAGTCGAAGTTGCATTCCCCCAGCAGTAAAACGGCGAAAACTTACGCTTCGCTGGAGGATCTCTAAAGCGCGTTTTACGCAGTGTCCTCCGTACGCCTCAGCTCAATTGATACACATGAATTCAATTGTTTGAAGGCTGTCATTTCGGAACCTCACGAAGTCACATGGCCCACGACCAATCCATCACGAAAAACTGACGCTGAGACACGCCCCCTGCTCCTCGCTCTGTACGAAGAACTTCGAATCCATCCTCTAATGTGAACGTTAACTTCTTGATTTTTTCCTCGAATGCAGACAAATTTTAACGTGGTAGAGTAAGACGGATGTCGAATGACGAGCGAAATTCATGGAACCAAGATGTACTGGGAAATCTTTACTTTGAATTTTATATCTACTGCATGGTGCAGCCAAAGCATTTCATCGAGCTACGGTTGCACGAATGAGAACCGCGACGGCTGCTGTCGAACGTTATCAAGAGGATAATGGAGTGACGTTGGGACCAATTATATTAAACCACGTTGTCACTACGCATGCCAGACAACCCGACAATAAAGACATCACCATTTCAAGTGGCAATACACTTCGTAAAAAAAGAAACTAGGGCTGAGGCGGGGGCTGGGATAGCATCAGGTCACGGAAGCGTTATTGGCAAGAACGTTGAAAGCGCTCCTCAGTTGTTCACCGATCAAACCGCCTGGAGAATTGGGTTAAAGCACGAAAAGGATAAGCAGTTTTTCGAGTAGCAAGGTCTAAAGTAAAAAAAATAGTTGTTGCTTAGCTCCTTTCCACTGTTTACTAATGGAGCACTTGCGGATGGAAACGTTTCTTGGACGTTTCCAATATTCGCACATTTCTGGATAAGCAGCAGAATAAGCTCCAGCGAGATGATGATGTCCGTAACGCATGAGGACTAGTCACTTGACATCGTACTTATGAGAGAAGTCGCTGTTAACCAGGGGCATCTTTGGGGAGATAGGAGGGGGGGG
>NW_008649002.1:760799-783017 GCF_000247585.1 Phytophthora nicotianae INRA-310 | reverse complement strand
GGGGCAACGATTACAGTTTGCCTGGTGTGCGCAAATTTCATATCCGCAATGGCCTGCCGCCAACATCATTAGCCGTCCACGTTGATGTAGTTTTTGCTGGCTTCCACCATTAAGGGAACCGATTAGTTCAGCTCAAATTTCTGTCATCAATTCTTTTTTTTTTTAGCTTATTGCAATACTACGGTTGGAGGATTTTCACCCACCTATCTCACTTAACTGTTGTGATATCGCTATAACGGAGAATAAATTCTTGTTTTGACACTTTTAATGCCCAGTTGTAGGATACGGCAATAGGCAACTGCTTCCGGTAGGGAAGTCTGTAATCGAACCAAGAAGATGCTGTAAATGCGCGAAGAATTATCGCTAAATATTGGCAAAGTTACGACATTTAACCGTGCAGTTTGCGCGGAAATAGTCACTAAAGACACGCGCCCGCATTAGATCTGATTGATCTCAAAGTGAAACCAGTCATATTCGTACCTTCTAAATTGTTAATTCGACACTTCCGTAAAGGTCCGCGGAGATCTGGCTTCGGGCCACCTGCCTGTGGGCTGACTCGTACATCAACGACCAACAGGATAGGCTTCAGGGCTGTAGTTTGCTCGGCTTGCGTAAGGTAGTATGCCACTTAGTGCCTAAACTCCGTATGCGAAGCACGCGGCTTAAACACAAAATTTAGATTTGCGAGGCCTATTCGACAATTTTAAACAGCGTATGTTTTTTTACTTGCCCCTAGTGATGTAGAAATCAAAAGAAAAATAACTAGTTGATATATTATGTGTAAAAATGATTAGTTGAAATTTAGCAGTGACTTGTTCGAAATGTGCATCCATTTCAACTTTTGATATTGCGGGATTACCGCAAATAATGAAGCCCTTAACGGGCTTTATTTATTGGGTATCTTAAGAGTACTCATAATGTGTGTAGACATTGCATCAACTTTGGCTTATGAATAGCGCCTCTAAAACAACGACAAATTTATTTCGTGTATCTAAAGCTAGAACATAACCCAACGTTAAAAATATGATAATCATAACAAAGCAAAACTGCAGCTACAACGCAAAACCACAGCGACAAGGCAAAGCCCGGCTACTTCTTTCCCAGCCTGTTGACCTGAACAAGTGCTTGTCTGCACACTGTCCTGCTCCTTCACGGGTCAATCGGCAAATAACAAAGGCTCATTCTCATTTGAAGCGGGATTCGCGTGTTTGGTATCACATTACCTCTACGACGAAACAGAAAACCCCAACGAGAAATAGACCCCATAACGGACGCATCGACACTAGGTCAATGTCTTATATGTAGGTCAGCACAATAGATCTCCAACGCATGTCGATAGACATTGTCATCTTCTGGAATGTGGCTGCACGGGCTTAAGAAAGACTCAGAGTGTGCGACGTTGGTTTGGTGCTTTTACTAAAGCCATTCAACAAAAACACGCCTACATTAACTCTTCGAGGAAATGGTAATTCAACGTTAATTCGACGATTACGGTAGGTAAATCAATGTTGGATTATTTTCAAGATTTGCTAAAACAACGAGTGTGGACATCGTTTAGATAGAATGTGTGCAAAGTACAATATATCTAATACTGTATTTTAACCCTAATCATTTCAATGTTAAACTTGATGACGGTCTTGCTCATTTTGACGCAAGCATTTGCGACAAACTGCCGTCTGTGGTTTTTCATCATTAGTAACGAGCCAAAAGCTAACAGGTGGTAACGAGCAACTGTAATTGGGATTGAAGCCGCTGCCACATCCTAATAATTAGGACCTAATTGGTATGAACATGAGGAGTAAAATGTGCTGAACTCCCAGGAAACTAAACCAGTATTTTGCTAGATCCACTCAAAATATGGATGGACAAGACATGAAAGCGAGTTTGACGCAGGTAAAGGAGGGAAGCAGCTTGCTCGGTGAGTTCAGATTTTATTTGGAAGCCCCGCATTTTCGATACGGTGGCATTTTAGAAATGGTCATTCCCCCAAACTAATTAACTGGTTGAATCCCGTTTTAAGTAAACCGTTAAGTAAATAAAGTAGTGATGTATCATCTGTACCGTGTTACAGACAAACGATGGCAGAGTAAAGCCTGTACTGTATTATACGTCCGGTACCATTCTTCAAGTATATGTCATGATGTTTATGTTTACAGGCACACGACTGTAAACCTCCAAACGATTCAGCAAATCTGTGTTGTCTTTTCAAAACGCGAGTGTACCCTCTTATATATGTGGGTGTGCAGCCTCTGGTTTCCTGTGACTACATGTACATATATCTCCCTTTACTTAAGTTACCCCCATAGTGTTGGGCTCCGCTCAGTACCTCTGTCTACATGCACCACTTCCTGTTATCGTTATCCTCTCGATTAAAAAAATTATTAATTTCCAAATAAATGAACATCTCGCAACCCATGGAGCAAACAGACAAAACAAATCTCGAGCCTGCGATCTGAACTGTATTTCTTGATCTCTGTCGACCTGTTAGCTTCAGCGCTTCAGGCATTAGCACCGACCTCAGCAGTCTCTTTCCATTTTACAATCTGCCACCCCCAGCACAGTCCCAGTCCACAAGCATGAATATCCGCAGCATCTTCATCGCTACCATCGCAGCAATGGCTGCTGCTGCTGAAGCTCAATCCAAGGTCATTCCGTACGACACGGTACAGCCCTTTCCCCAGCCGGTTCCCACCACTGAAGCCCAAAAGGCCATTCTCAAGTACAAGCCTCAACTCAAAGTTGAGGAAGGATGCCGCCCATACCCGGCCGTCCAGCAAGACGGTGCCATTAGTAGTGGTCTCAGATGGAGTGGTCCGGAGGACATAGGGTGCAAGGGCTCACTTCGGGGCTCTCAAATCTATGCTCGCTCAAAACTGTTCAAGGACAAGTGGGCTGTCATGTACACTTGGTACTTCCCTAAGGGACGTGCACCGATTCCGGGTCCACGCTCCTCTGGTCACCGCCACGGCTGGGAATACGCTGTCGTGTGGTTGGACAAGCTCACTGCAGACAATTCGACCATTCTGGGCACGTCCCTGTCAGCTGCAGTCGGTTGGGCGAAGGAATCCCCTACTCCGAAAGAGTACCTGGATGGTAACAGTTTGAAGGTCGCGTACTACTTCAACGACGATTTCAAAAACACTGCTGTGAAGTACACACAGGCTGGTGGTGCGTTCCAAGACCTCATCATCTGGGACCAGCTCTCGGATGTTGCCCGGGCTTCTCTGAGCAACACAGATTGGGACGAGACGCCTTTTAATGTGGCTCGTGTCAAGATGCCGATGAAGGATGGCGTGTTCGAGGAAAAGCTTTCGGGCGCGTATCCATTTTAGATTGACCTGTCAGGCAGCTTCAGCTGACAGGCTGGGAGTATGTACTAGTAATAAGTACCGCGCGGTCAAAACTTCATCACTGGCGCCACGGGCGAGGAAGTACTGTAGAGGGCTTGTGTTACCAAAACAAGAAAAATAATACAAATGTAATGTTTTTTCGTTTTTAGAGAGACAGAAGGCTTTTAGTAAATTTCTGATAGTCCTATAAAAGGGGTGGAAGGGATCATACGCCTGAATTCGCTAGGAGATACAAGAATTACCTCAGTAAACAACACCTTGTGCTGGGCTCAATCGGACAGAGATCGAGCGGATCGAGACAGATCAGCATGAATTTCGCGGAGACACTATTTTAGTTTAGTACTGAACTGCCATCATTAGTGATACTAATACTACGCTAGGGAAGGGAAGCTCAAATAGTATTTGAATCACAGACCCCATCTTAAAAAGATGCTAGTTCTTACTAGGATGGTGTGTCAGTTTAAGTGAGCCTCCTGAATGGTCAATTTTGATTTATCATATCAGCGTCAATTTTAGAAAGTAAAGGAAAGACGTCGATTTCGTTTTTTGTGAGGTAACTATTAATACCAATAGAATTCATAGTATGCGGAACGAAAACGGAGCGACTGATATCACCGCGTTGTTTACGTATGTGCTCATTTCACTCTCTTAAGCCCCATACCCCGTGAACTCAAGAGTATCGTTTGCTGCCATACTATGTTAAGTACAGTATTGACGACAAGAAAGCTGAATCCGTGATGACGATGGATGATGGCTATTTATCCTAGGTTACCATGGTACGAGATACTTCTGTACTTCCAACATATACAAGGGTTACGGAACTAGAAATCACCACTGAATCCGTGTTGCGTCGCACTTCCTTCACTTAACGTACTCGACCGTAAGCTTATTCGATATTCGTCGGGAGATCATTGACCAAATTGTCAGACGTGATGAGAGCTTTCTTCAGCACACGATTCACATCCTCGAGATTGCCAAGTACTCGAAGCAACGTCGTTAGCAAGTCCATTTTCCAGTCCAGCTGCGTCACGCGCCCGGCCGAATCATCCCATTGAAATCGCAATGAACACCGACAGTCGAGTCGGCGACCGAGCAGGCGAGTCCACAGCATAGTGTGTTCTGTGCCAAAGCCGGTATGTTCAGCACCAGAAGTTGCTAACAGATGCGGGAATACATGCCGCAACGAGGTTTCTGTGATGGTAAAACTGAAAGATGCAGTTGCCACTAAGGCTCCAAAAGGCTGTTCTTCCATCCCTTTCAGTTGGAAATTGAGATTTCCAAAGTAAGTTGAATAGCGCCGCCACTGTTCAATAAGAGCGTCAACGCCACTCTGTTCTCCGATCACAATGTCTGGTGACATCGCAGACCGAAGAAACCATTCTTGGTCTCGGAGATTGGATGGATTGGGCTCACTCATTGGCGCGAGATATCCGTAGCGAAAGAGGCGAAAGTATTCAACCACGACATGCCAAATGTTGTTCTTGGTTTGGACGCCGTAGCACAGCGTGTGACGCTTCACAGACAAGTTCTGCACTTCTTCTCGCAGCTGCTCGACACGTTCTTGGAGCTCGTGGATAAACTCGCGCTGTCTAGTCCGGTATCGCGCTTGGTTGTTACGACATTGCTCGCGACGTCGTTGAGTTTGAAGTCTCTTGCGCCTTGGCTTGATTATTACAGTAGCCCCGTAAGCACTCGGCGACGAAGGCAGCAATGGCTCTGGCCGAGCATCGTACAGCTCGGTCACATCGCGTTTCCGGGTAAAAGATGCAGCAAGACGTCGAGGTGAACCTTCCTTCTTTTCGCCGAAAGCTTGGAAGAGAGGCTGATGCTGCTGAGGGCTGCTTCCGCCACTTTCTAAGCGTGTGAATGACTTCATGCTAGCTCCAAATCCGAGACTCCTGGTCTCGAGTACGTCCATTTCTTGCTTTTGAAACGCTTGGAATCCGCTGGTGAAAACTAAAAGTGAGGAAGGAGGACAAAGTTCCAAGTGATCAGTTGTAGCTTGATCGCCCTTCTGAACGTCACATCTGCGACCAGTTTGTTGATGCGTTTTGCTAATAAACCGCAAACTCAAAAGTTTCAGCGATTGCGTGACCCGATTTTGTTGACGGGAATCCTATAGTCTTCGTCATCAATGATACTTTGCGGATGTAGAAGATGACGGTTTCCCTCACTTTGACGTAAGCGCTGCGGGAAAGAAAACGGAACAGTAAGGAGTCACTCGAGTATTATCCACTGCTTGCCAGTCAAGTCTTGGAACACCTTCGTTGAAAGTGAGTATCGATATGAATCCGCGCATTAGCAAAAGCTTGGCATTTCTTTTCATTTTTTTAGGTGAGGTATGTTGTGCACCTCAATTGCGAGTAGCTTCAGCTGATAGGCTTAGTCATGTTGTGCGTATGTGTCTGGCAGCTATCGCGGGGGTTATGCGTCTGCAGGATTACTACCCACGATGCTCACTCGGCTGTAACACACCTATCATATCATGTACTAAGAAATCACGACCTTAAGCCGCACAGACCCTCACATCAAAACTACGATGTATTGTGAAAGGAAAGACAGCAACAATGATGTTGTGCTGCATATAGTAGCCACACTGAATCCACGCTGTCACCGTCAAAGCGAATTCTTCGCTTTGCCACTCTTGGCAGGTGCCTTATTCAGCATCCGTCGGTAAATCATCGATCAAATACGCAGACGTGATGAGGGATTTCTCCAGCACACGATTCACATCCTCCAGGTTACCAAGCAAACGGAGTAAGGGCTTCAACACGTCCACCTTACCGTCCAGTTGGGTCACACATCCAGTCGAATCATCCCACACAAACGAAGTGTAGTCCGATAGTGAAGTCGTTGACCGAGAAGGCGTGTCGACAGCACCACTTGCTCAGGGTCAGATTCAGCATCTTCAGTACTAGCAGCCGCTAGCAAATGTGGAAAAACACGCCGTAACGAGTTTTCTGTGATGGTAAAACTCAAGGATGCAGTTGCAACCAAGGCCCCGAGTGGCTGCTCTTCTATCCCTTGCAGCAGCATAATAGGACTTCCTAAGTAGCTTAAATAGCGCCGGCACTGTTCAATGAGAGTATCCACGCCGGTCGATTCTCCGATCGCAACGTCTGAAGACATCGCAGACCGAAGAAACCACTCTTGGGTTCGGAGATTGGATTCACTGGACGCTTCGGTCAGGGCCAGATTGAGTTCATCCGGCGGCGCGAGGTACCCGTGGCGAAAGAGCCGAAAGTATTCCACCGCGACATGCCAAACGGTGTTCTTGGTTTGGACGCCATAACACAGTGTGTAGCGCTTCACAGACAACTTCTGCACTTCTTCTCGCAGCCAGTCGACACGATCCAAGAGCTCGCTAACATGTTCGCATTGTTTGATCCGATAGCGTGCTTGGTTGTCACGAGATTGCTGGCGTCGTCTTTGAGTACTGAGTCTCTTGACCTTCCGCTTCGTTGCCAAAGCTGCAACATAAACGCCTGTGTAATCTCCCGAGGCCGTAGTTTTCTCTAGAGCGGATGCGACTATCGACGACTGCTCCTGCTGAGTGCCATACAACTCAGTCATATCGCGTTTCCGGGTGAAAAGCGCAGCATGGCGTCGAGGCGAGTGGTCGGTCTGAGCACGAAACAGCAGTCGAGTGCTGTGTTCACCTTCTGGATGAGGCAGTGGCGAGGTATTAGGCCCAGATTCACGGCTATTGACGAACATTGTTCGCTCTTGACACACGTGGATCCGTAGGGTAAAACTCGATGTGAGGTTGGAGATTAAAGGGCCCAGGTATCACACGGAAGTGTGGCATAGGAATTAGCATATTTGTTGATGCATTTTTAAAACTCCACAAACTTCTGCTGTTGACGGAGACGAGGCACCATCGTCATCGTGTCTTCACCAATGAGTGGTTTCCTCACTTTGACGTGTGTTTTAACATGTCAAAGTGAGGAAAACTTAATTATTATACTTTTTTTAAAAAAAAAACTTGTTTTGCGATGCTTGAGTACATTGAGCATAGCAATTGTTTAGTTTTTCATATCCGCATTAAATACTTATACATTTTTAAATATTCTACCGGGAGGGATACGGAGTTCTGTAGAGCATCACAGAAATTATATCGTTCCAAAATATCGACTGAGTTAGCACAAGCGATCAAGTAATATTAAAAATAAAAGATTTATAATACAACAGTGTTGGAACAACACTTGTACAAGTACCACAAAAAGAAAATATGCAAGCAATAATCTTTTGTGGCTCAAACACGACGTACCTGTGTAGCCTCTGATCCACTACTGGAGAAGCTCGTTTTGCTTTTATCTGCCGCGAGTTACCCGTTGCATGATTTACTGCTCGTGCGGTGCTGCATGGTGATATCATAACTGGGAGTCATGAGAGGATGCCGTCGTCCTGAAGTCCCTGAACACCCTGCTCCTGTCCGTGGCACTCTTCAACAGCACAAAACACCGCCAGCCATCTTGAACCTTGGCGGCGTCATCTTCGAACGCAAGCATCGTGTGACCATGAAACATTCTTGATCGATTTTAAAATGCAAGCCTTCTCTCCCCGTTCCTGTTTCCTCTTCTCTCTCTCTTCGTTCGACTGGCATCTTTTTTGCTGTTATCTTTTCTGCAGACTCGCGGCAACCTTGCCAACTACTGCTCGCATTGGGGATATAGATGCTGCTATGAACAATTTCCCTTCCAGCTCACTGCACAACGCAATGCAATCAGTCAGTACCCAATTCAGCGACTGCCACATCAACCCAACAGCTACCGATTTACCTCAGACATGGTCTCATCGCCCTTGGCATTACTACAAGAACAATACAAGATAGCGAGTACCAGCAATCGTTAGCAAGAATAAAGACCGATACAACACAACAGCATCAACAGATACGTACTTCGCGGAGGGGCTGCGAGCTGCGCTGGATTCCTCGCTATCAATACATTAACGATATCAACATTAGTGTATCATCTCCTTTGATAAACAAATAAACCTCAACTCACCGCTTAGGCGACGGAGAAGTACGACGTGGAGACGGTGAAGCACGCGGAGAAGCCGATCGCTTGTCTCCTGGGCTGGCACTGCGTCTACATATTAACACAGTCAGTGTGGTTACTCATTTTTACACTATCTCAGTACAATTGTAATACCTCTTCGGAGAGCGCGAACGCGAGTTGGAGCGGCGGCGGGGCGAGCGTTTGGGTCTGTATCGAGACAATAAACACGTTAAAACACTGCATTAGTCTGTGGATTTCCGTATCTGCACGTACGATCCCTCGGTCGGCAGGTTGAGGATACGGCGCATTTCCTGCGGACTCTTGCGGTGCTGCTTGGCGAAGAGCACGGCGATCTCGCGGCCCCCGAGCTGCGTGCGGTCCATTTCGAACTTGACGTCGCGACCCACGCGCGCGTCTGCGAACTCGATGAAGGCGAAGCCGCGGGGGCGGTTGGTGCTGTACTCTTTGGGGATGTACACGTCCAGGATGTCGCCCGCACGACGCGAGAAGGCGCGACGCAGCTCGTCGGCCGACGTGTCGGGAGACAAGTTGCGCACCAAGAGACTGATGGGGTCCCGACGGCCGCGGTCCGCCGAGCGCGAGCGTCCGCGACGATCACGGCCCCTGCTCCGGTCTCGTCGGCGGTCACGCGAACGAGAACGAGAGCGGCCCCGGTTGCGGTCTCCACGCGACCGAGAGCGCGAGCGCTTGGGCGGAGAAGAGCCGCGTCCCCCACGACTGCTGCTACGACTACGCGGACGCGCACGGCGTGGGCTGCGGCTACGGCTACGGCGCGGAGAAGCGGAGCGACGACCCATGATGAAAGGGACGAGGAAATCGGTTTTTGAACGCTTGGTGGCGCGAAAAACTACCGAAAAGCATAGAAAACTGCAAAAATTTGCGAAATTTGATGGCTAACATACATCTTGAGTCATTTTATCGCGATTTTTTTTAATGAGAATTCCAAGATAGAAAAAAGAATCTATGGCAGTGGACTAGACGCCTATGAGCGCGGACGCTGGCGCTGCACGGGCTCAGAGGAGCCAAGTTCGAGGCAACGCTCGTAAGCAGCCCAGATGGAGTCGGCGATGACGGCGCGGAAGCCGTTTTTCTCGGCACGGTAGAGACCAGCAGCGGTGGTGCCACCCGGACTAGTGATGTTATTCCGCAGTTCGACCGGGTGCACGTCCTCCGACTGCATGTACAGTGCAGACCCCAGCATCGTTTGCTGCACAAGTTTCTGCAACAGCAGCAAATAACAATGTCAATGCCAAGGATTGTCAGAGGGGAAAAAAAAACTGTTGAAAGCTTCGTACCGTGGCCACAGGTCGTGAAAAGCCCATGTGGACGCCCGTATCGATCATTGCCTCGGCGACGAGGAAGAAATAAGCCGGTCCTGATCCAGACAGGGCAGTCGCCATGTCCAAAGCGTTCTCGTCGTCCACGAACACCTGCGTCCAAGCAGTAAAATACCAGATCAGCATCTAGAAAACTCAATAATTATTTCCAGTATACCGCACCTCGACGCCGAAGGACCCGAGGATCTGCTTGGTGAGTTCATGCTGCACACTCGTGACTTCCGCTGACTGCGCCCAGACGGTCGTGCCCTCTCCGATCATAGCCGGCGTGTTGGGCATCGTTCGAATGATGTGGCTATCCTGCCCCAAGTGTTGCTGCAGCTGCTTGATACTCTGGCCAGCGACCACGGAAATGACCAAGGCATCCGGATCCATCGATGCCTTCACAGCTCGAAGCACCTGACAGTAAAAAAAAAAGGTTAGTTCGCTGATAAAATGTCAGAGGTGACTAAAGATATTGACGTACGTCGTCGACCACCTGCGGCTTGACCGCCACCAAGATGACGTCCGCGTCCTTGACCGCCGAGCTATTGCGCGTGTGCGTTTCCACGTTCAACTTGGCGTATTTGCCGCGCATGGAAGGGTTGGGATCGGAGACCACGACCTTGGAGCTGGGGATGAGCCCCTCGGTCAGCACGCCCGTGATGATGGCCTCGGCCATGTTGCCGCCGCCGATCACAGCCAGACGGTTGAGATCCAGCTCCGCGTACTCGACGGACTCGACTGCACTCTCTTGTTGTTTCTTGCGGGAGCGAGCAAACGGTCCTTTGCCCCCAGTGGAGAAGGAGGCGCATTGGGACATCGGAGCGAAGGCGGACGCGGCACGAAGCAGAGGAGCACGACGAGCAACGGAGACGCTGCGAGACGACAAACGTGCAGCGGCCTGTCGGGCGACAGCGGGGCGAAGCTTGGACGCGATGGACTGCATCGTGGAGTGCGGAGAGGACGTGTGGGGTAGCCGGCAAAAGCGGAAGTGAAACGTGCCAAGATTTGAGCAAACGGCGTTGGCTCGGCTCTGAAAAAGCATAACTTCAACTTGTTAATCACAAATAGTGATAGAGTAGATATTACCTTTGTTACCGTATTTCGACATCGGTTATTACAGGTTAACGTTCTAACGCTGTTGCGGTGCCAGAAGGTGATCAGATCGAGAGACTCATGCGCGGACAGGTATGCGGTATGGCACTCGCCGGGTGGCGACATCTGAGACCAGGTGCCGACGCTAACGTTGCGTGAATATAGCTGGAGTTGACACCGACGTACGCGGCGCAGCTGGACGGGAAGATCTTGGCGAATGCGCACGCGGTGGGAGACATGGACGGTGATGGAGCGACTGAGCTGTTATTCGGCTCACTAATGGGCAAAGTATCGATCTTTAAGGTGTGCGAGCATTGCGATCAATTGCTACTGGGTATATTGGAGGCTAACAGAGCAGTTGCAGATTGTTGGAGATCGCCTAACGCAGTGGAAAAGCTGCGAGGTGAACGGATCCGTGACGTCCATCTGCTTGGACTATTGCTTTGCTGGAGACGTGAGTGCCATGAGAAGAATACCACACTGGATGAAGAAACTGATTCTTAATCTATGGGTTTGCTGGTGTTTGAAACAGACCCGGATTATTGTGGCGACAGCAGAAGGGAAATGCTCTGTGTTCCGCTCAGTGGAGGGCGCCGAAGTGCTCCAGCTGTGCTCCGATTTTGTAAGAAAATTGCGTGGTAGTGACATAATGGCGTATTGTGGACTAATTGACGTTATTTGCTTGCCAGAATGTTGCACTCAATGTCTGTGACGTGGTGCACTTGAACAACGAGCTCATTGTTGCAACGCGTGACGGACGAGTGCTCGTCTATCGACCCAACATGAACCATGACGAGGTTAATGTGTGATCTCTGATTGCGTCTAAGACGCGGTAAATCTCACAATGTTATTGTTGACAATTCAGCTTGCAGAATATTCCCAGGTCGCTCAAATGGAGATCGATGACGAGATCGAAACGTTGATCGTGTTGCGCCCCAAGGCAGACACTTCGCCTCAAGTCTTGGCTCGATGCTTCTCAGGTGAAGTGTATTCCATCAGTGGGTTAAACGTTGAAGACAAGCGAGAAATCGTGTCTTGGGATGGTCCGCCGCGTGAAAATGAAGGCGTCACATTTGTGGTGGGCGACATCGAACTGGGAGCTGAACAAGGAATGAATGCGCTAGTGTCGATGAATGGTCTTGTGTCGTTATTCTCTTCGTCTGGAGAGAGACAATGGGATTTCCAGGTGCGTCAAGGAATGCTAAATTATTTGCAATTGCTAGCTTGCAATGTCTGAATGTGTCGTGCTCTATTCAGTTGCCTGAGGCCGTGGTGAACGCCGACAAACTCGAGATGACAGCGTCAAATGGAGATCGACAGGATGCCGTACGTCATTAGAAACGGTAAATTTTGCACGTTCAGCTAACGAATGACCTGCTTGCTGTGATTACAGATCGTAGTCTGCACTTGGAGTGGCCAAATGTACGCGATCCAAAGCGAACGACGACTCGTGCGGTTCCGAATGCTGCTACCTGGTTGCTCGATGTTCTGTGGTAAGTCGTTGTCTCTCTTGTCCTTGGATTTTATTAACCTTATGTGTATGGGAAATTTAGTGGGTATTCGAGATTTCTCCGCTCATATTGACCCCACCATTGTGGGCATCAGCACTTCTGGCACAGTTTTCGTGTACCGAGACGTGCAGGAAACTCTCATTCGAGGCCTACAGGACTCTACGCTGGTATGGCACTACACACTACTGTCTCTTTACGTTCCATAGTTCACCTGGTTTCGTTCTATTGCAGGCGGATAAAGTGAGGGAAAGCCCCGTGTTTGCTCAGATAAACACTCCTGAAAAGCGTAAAGAAGTGATGGACAAACTGCGCAAGACGTTCCCACACTCTGCTGTGTCCAATTCTGACACGCCAAGTGTAGAAGAACTCATCCAGGCGATGCTTGCGGTTCAGCTGCAAGCGTAACAAGGCACTTATCAATGTGTATACATGTACCTTGCATATTTTATGGAGCATCTGGGTATGATCCGTTTGATTGTCTGTCTACCAGTTCTGCAACTGATAAGCGTGCTCGACGAGGCTGTTTACATCCTCAGGACCACGACGCAGTAGTTCTTGAGTGAAGTCACCCACGTAATTGAGGTGGACGTTGACGTCGTACGAGTTGGTCGAGTTGAGCTTCCAAGAAGAAGCGAAGGCACGGAAGGCGATGCAGAACAACTCAAAGAAGGCCACCGGGTCCTCAAAAAGCCTCCAGAACGGACGTTCTGAGCCCAGACAACTTCCATCTTTCAGTTGCAGTATATCAGCGAGCACATACGCAATCTGTGAGCCCACCAGTGCGTACGAAAAGGCCTCTGGGCCGCTCTGGTCGTTCAGAATAGGCAATGCCACAGTGCGACGCACCTCGTGGAAGTATACAAGACACTGTAGAGGCAGTAAGAACTGCATCTCACGCATAGGGTCTCCATGTCTAAAGCCCAGTCGATTCCACTCTGGACTCGTCACTACGAACGGCTTCGAGTCGAAGCAAGACGTCCACAGTCTCTGGAGAAACTCAACATGTTCATGATTCCCAGGGTGTAGAGGGGCCTTCATGACACCAATGAGCTTGGCCAATTGCGCCAATGCCGTCGCTGTAGGTGGTGCATTCCCTG
Source organism: Phytophthora nicotianae INRA-310 (assembly GCF_000247585.1). Lineage (NCBI taxonomy): Eukaryota > Oomycota > Peronosporomycetes > Peronosporales > Peronosporaceae > Phytophthora > Phytophthora nicotianae. The sequence continues at coordinate 769,624 of NW_008649002.1, read as the reverse complement.
CTGCTCCCCCGACTCCTGCAGCGGCCGTGACTTTCTCCCACATCTGCGCTGAGTGTTTTTGTAATGTCTGAGCCATAGCGGATCCTTTCATCTTGGATGCCAGCGCCTTCTTGACGCCAAAGAGCACAGAGCCTACGTCTTGCTGTGTTTGTTGCGGCTGTGGCATGGGATATCCCTCGCTCTGGGGTTTATTTTGCCAGTGGAAGAAGGCGCGGAAGTGTCGATCTTCAGGCACATCCACATGATCTTCGTGTATGGCTGGTGTACTGTCCCCCTCGTCGGCTGGTGATAGCTGCAGCACCTTTACATGGATTTCCCCATTGCTAGAGACTGGAAGAACGCGGTTCTCGTCCATCAGGTCCCTCCAGCAATAGCCATTCGACGTGTCAACCTGAAGACGGAAATGGTACGAGCCCTCGAAGGGGAATTTACGGCGCAATTCGGCCAAAGTGGGATGTGATGACAGCAACAGAGACGACGCGAACTCCTCCAGTCGTGAGTCGTCCGCCTCTAGCAGCATCTGCTGGAAGAAGTAGCGACACAAGACGCCGCAGTCGCCCATGATCGTTCGATAATGGAGCTATAGTGGTAACCGAAGCGGACATGACTACTGATTGGCTGAAATTAAATAATTATTTAATTGGTTGAAAATAAATAATTCCGCCTGTCATAACGTCAAATAGATAGCTTCATCAAGACTCTGGAGGCCTTGGTCGTGGCAATGGAGGAGGACGAATGGGACGACGCATTGCTGTCGGAGATCGCGGCGCTGGAGACGCGTCATCTGCAGACGCGTGGCCAGCAGAATCAGACCCAGAATCAGTCCACAGTCGCTGCAACTACGAGTCTTTCTGGAGTCTGGAGCTGTAGGTCGTGTACGCTGCAGAACGAGGCGTCAAGAACGACATGCCAAGTGTGTTCTACACCACGTGGTCAGGTCTATCAGGCGACAGCGTCTGCACTAGTTAGGAAGCCTGTGCATGTACAGGCTCGGCTTTCCTTTGACGCAACGTCGGCACCTGTGGCGGTGCCACCTTCGCAGCTGCAGAGACAGCAGGAAGAAGGCGGACGCTCTGAGCCATCACCATTTACAGTGAGAGACAGGGAACAGCCAATCAGAAGCTCTCAACAGACCACATTGAGCTCTACAGCCTCCGCACCAGGGCTTGTACTCACATCTCGACGCTCAGAACACGCTACAGCTAAGAGTCCAGCCTCGTCAGCCCTAGAAATCCCTCGACATGCAGCAGGAGAAGATCCTCAGGCTAGAAACAGGTATCTGGACATTGCAGCACGCTCAAACTTTCCCCAGATCGACTACGAAGCCGCCCAGCACTTCGTGTACCCAACCAACTACTCCATTCGAGACTACCAGTTGACTATCGCAGAGAAGGCCTTGTACCACAACACACTGGTGTCATTACCCACTGGTCTGGGCAAGACGCTGGTGGCTGCTGTGGTCATGTACAATTTCTATCGCTGGTTCCCGACTGGAAAAATCGTCTTCATGGCGCCCACGAAGCCACTAGTGGCTCAGCAGATCAAAGCTTGTCACGAGATTATGGGCATCCCACTGTCAGACACTGCAGAGCTGCAAGGGAACGTGCCTCCGACTATGCGTCGAGTGCTCTGGAACTCCAGACGCGTCTTCTTCTGCACCCCACAGAGCTTGCAGAATGATCTTCGTCGAGGAGTGTGTGCAGCTGAAAAATTCGTGTGTATTGTGGTGGATGAAGCTCATCGAGCTACAGGAAATTACGCGTACTGCTGTGTGGTGCAGGAGATCGAGGCAAAGACGCATTTCTTCCGCGTCTTGGCTCTCTCAGCTACCCCTGGAGCCAAGTTCGATGTGATCCAGGACGTGGTGACTAATCTACGTATCTCGCACATTGAAAGTCGCTCGGCGGATGACTCAGACGTGAAGAAATATACCCACGCTCGACAGGAAGAGGTGATTGTGTGTCGTCTGGGCGCTCAGATCATGGAGATCAAGACGCAGTTCCTCAAGCTCTTCATGCCGATCATTCAGCGACTTCTACGTGGTAATATCATCCAGAATAGCGACCCGGAGAAGCTCTCGAGCTGGTATGTGCTGCAAGCGAGGGAGAAGTTCCGGAAAAGCCCCAATTACGCCTCAAACCGCAGTGCAGAAAGTGACCTGGCGCTTCTCGTGAGTTTGCTGCACGCCAAGAGTCTGTTAACTGGCCATGGACTCAGCAGTTTCCGAGATCAGATCGTGAATTGGATAGAAGAGCGCAAGAAGGGCAAAATGTCGTGGTCTAAGCGAGAAATGCTGCAATCATCAGAGTTTCAAGCGCTTGAAGCGAGTCTTGCAGTAACAGACGATAGCAACAGCTCTAGCAACACTAACAGCCACCCGAAACTGGTTAAACTTCGTGAAGTGCTGCTGGAGCATTTCCAACGTCATGCTGCGGGCGGTTCAAGCACACGTGCCATCGTGTTCACGCAGTATCGGGCCAGCGTGTCGGAGATTGTAGCTCTACTGCGTCCACTGGCGCCTCTGCTGAATGTGCAGCCGTTTATTGGCCAGGGTGCGTCTGGTAAAGCCAAGGAGAACAAAGGCCAGTCCCAGAAGGTGCAACAAGAGATCGTGCGCAGGTTTCGACTGGGTGAGTTCAACGTCCTCGTGGCCACGTGCATTGCAGAAGAAGGTCTGGATATTGGCGAAGTGGACCTGATCGTCTCGTTCGATGCACTCACGTCGCCTGTGCGGATGATCCAACGCATGGGCAGAACGGGACGCAAGCGTGTGGGCAGAGTTATTATCCTAGTGACGGAAGGCGATGAGCAAAAGAAACTGGCACGTAGTGCGTCCGCTGCGAAGACTGTGAGTCGCGCTCTCACGACGTTCAAGAGCAGGTTCGCGTACTCCAAGTGTCCTCGAATGATTCCCACTGGGATTACTCCGCAGTTAAGAGAGTTAGAGATGAAGATCCCAACGTTCCATGCGTCTCAGGTGGGTGGGAAGACTGCGTCGGTGGCACTGGATCCTAATTTGTGGCAACTTAGCGACGCTGAACGTGCAGTGGCGCTGATGAAGTATTTTCCGCCGAATTTCGCGTCAAGCTCAAGGAATAAACTGTTCCCAGTTGTTGCGAATCGTGCGCATCTGTTACGACGGCAACCACGGAGTTTAGTTCGGAAGGGAGTGGGGTATTCCGCTCGGTCGCTGATGTTGCAGAGTCTTGTACGAAAGATCCACGATGTGGAGGAAATACTGGAGATTGATTCAGACGATGACGAGAAGAGGGAAGGTAAATCTATCGCTTCAGGTGCTGAGCAGCAGTCGAAGTCCAGTAAGAAGCACCGTCGACTCAGAGTGAGTACGGATAATGCGGAAACTGACAGCGAGATTGGCTCTCCGTGGCGACAGCCCAGTACTCCTATTGAGCTGGATGGGGACAGTAAATACGACGAGTCTTTTGCTGCGATGAACGAGTCGATCAATTCTTTCGACATGCACTTCAGCCCGCAGTTTGTCGACTCGGCAACTCAGTTGGCCGCTGTTGAAGAAGACAGTCAGCCTAAGGAGTGCAGTAAGCGGCGTCAGGAGGGCTCAGATACTCCCACCGCAAAGAAGCAGAAGACAAGCTCCGCTGTCGTAGAATCTCCCAAGAAGACGGCGACTTCGAGGAGCGAGGAGGAATCTGAAGCACAGACGGAAGCTGTAGCAAGAGCATTTGGTGATCAGAACGACAAGAAGTTTCAAATGTCGGCGACCTTGTCCTTGACGCTCACATCGGATTCTCCTCGCCCGTCGCAGAGTGTGTGCAAGTCGGTCCAGCAGGCTACAGAGACTGCACAGTCTTTTGGAGAAGTCCCTCGACATCTCAGCACGCGTCAATTGCAATTTGATGAAGAAGTTGATGACAAACCGCTCGATCCGGCAAAACCTGTTGATCATTCACCACCGAAGCCAGCGTCAGAGACTCCGGAACAACCCGAGAAGCATGAGATGTCAGAAGTCGAAGAACACTCTGCATTCTCATTCGCGTTGCTTCCTCCAGAGAAAAGTGCAGAGACGTCTAAAACTGATACTAAGGAAGGATCAGAAGATGAAGATCAAGCAGAGGAAGCGTCAGCGTTCTCATTCGCCCTGCTTCCTTCTCTCACTGGAGCAGGAGTAGCATCAATTAAAGCTTCTCCGCAGCCAGTTGAAGACGGAACTGATGGCGACGAGGCGGATGAAACACTCAAAGAAAAACCAACTGCCAAGAACGAGCTATTGCGTACAAACACCGTCGATTTAACGGAGAAGGAAGACCACAGCACCCCCAGAGAGACGGTAGATACGCTGTCGAAGCATCCAACGGGGAACAAGGATGTCACTCATTTGACAACTCCGAGTCAACAAAAAGAAGACGACGAATGCTGCTCTGTTTGCCTTGAAAGTGAGTCCTATGACGATGATCCTATCGTCTTCTGCGACGGGTGCAACGTGGCGGTGCATCAATTCTGCTATGGCATCCGCGTTGTGCCCAAAGACAAGTGGTTCTGTGACGTCTGCACCGAGACACGCGCTGGGGTTAACGAAGCCAAGCCTAACCAGCCACGCTGCCAGTTGTGTCCACACCGCGGTGGTGCATACAAGCGGACGACATGTGGCCAGTGGATCCACGTTCAGTGTTTCTTATGGATCCCGGAGTTTCGAGTGGAGCAGGGAGACAACGACATGCTGGTTCTCGGTGAATTAAACAGACTGGATCCAGACCGCAAGACGCTGGACTGCTCCCTATGCCACTCGACCAAAGGCAATGGGATTATCCAGTGTGCACACAAGCGATGTCTAACTGCCTTTCACGTCAGTTGTGCTGCTTTCGCTCACTATCGCATGGATCAACTGGATCCTCCTAAAGACGAAGACAGTGGCTGTGGCACTTTGTTTCTCGCGTATTGTCCGCTGCATCGCAACTCTACAGCTCCGATTACTCTTCCCGAACAGAAGACTCCCCCACCATCTAAGACTCGATCGTCTAAGTCATCTCTATCCTCTCCGAGTCATTTGTTAGCATCGCCATCGTCTGCAGAGGCCAAGAAGAAGTTCAAGACCTTCCGACGACTCAAGCGAAAGTACGATGCCTCTCAATCGCAAATGTTCTCGCAAGGAGCGAAGGTATCTCCAGTAGCGACGTCGCCATGGCAGCAGAAGCGTATCAGGAGATCCAAGCGAAGACGAGAGACGTCTCGTGTCTTGGCTGCTGCGTATATTGAAGATACAGCAGACGTTCGAGGTGCTAGAGGGGACGATGACAATGAAGATGACTACGGAGACGACTATAAAGATGCAGCGGATGACTCGTTCATCAACGATTCGTCCCAGTTACTGTACTCGCAGTCGGTTGTATCACCTGAAGAGCTTGGTACCAACACGTCGAAGAAGAAGCGAAAGAAATCCAGTCCCGATATGCGGGCGATCTATGCGCGATCGCTGTTTGAGTCGCAGAGTTCTCCGCTGTTACTGCGTCGAGGCGGGAGGCACTTGGGGGCTCTTCCTTCGAATGGGATTATTCGTGCGTGTCTGGATGAACTGCACAACGGACCGAAGGACGTGGATACGCCGTCTCCAAGACCATGTTTGCGTTCTAGAGTGTCAGAGATGGAGGAGGCAACGACGTTATCTGCTCCGATTAGTGCGTCGGCCACTGTAACTGAGTCGGATGGAGACGATAGCGCCACTGAAGCCGAAGCTTCGCCAAGTTTCAACTTGCTTGGTGCACTTCAAACCGTTCAAGAAGAGGAAAGCGGTGCTGCGGACTCTGAAGCTTCACCTAGCTTTAATCTGCTTGGTACTGGAAGCACTACAAGCACTGGGTCGGCTACTTCAAGACCTCAGCGATGGACTTCAAGTGACGCAAAACTGCCAACCGAACCAATCAACCAGACTCAGGATAGGGATGAAGTGCACATGAAGATCGAGGCAAACCGCTTGAAGGCTCTCAAGAAGCTGGAAGAACGGCGACAAGCTAAGCTGCAAGGTCAAGCACAACCTCAGCCTCAACCCTCGAATAACCAGACTAGTGGATCCACCCCCGCTGCAAGGAGTACAAATGGACCTGTTACTCCTACTCGAGATGCTCCACGTTCGACTTCGACTATCGATCTGACAAGTCCAAAGCTGGCAAAGCCTGTATCAGTCCAACCGAAGTGGATTGTCTTCGTCAGCTCAGCGTTCGCCAGCGCCACTAGTTTCCCTGTTTTCCTATCTGCCAAACACACCGACTGTACTGTTTCCATCGCTGAGTCGATGGAGGCAGATTCTCTACTGAGTGTACGCACGGCAGTTCTCTTCCTGACAGGCCAACAACTACACGAGATGGCTCTAGCATCACCAGCGCAAAGTGTGGTCAAGAGTCGACGGGTTGGGATGTTGTTGGCAATGCACAAGAAACTTATCATAGCAGTCGTCCACGACGGAGGCGATCCCCCTGAGGTACAACGCTTGAGGCAATTTCCGAACGCTACAGTCATCGTCCAGCCTCGCGTCGAGACTCTGTGTACGCAGCTACACCAGATCTCCCAACAAGAACTCGCTGAAGGCTACGAATTGCCGTCTCCCAGTCAGTGTCGACGAGAATTTAACGGTGGTGTTGTAAGAGCACTGGATGCAGATTTTGCGTCGCGACTCAAGTTCTTCCGCTCGATCCCTCCGTTATCGCTGGGTAGTGCGCTGTCGCTGAGCTTCCGCTTCAAGAACTTCCCAGCGTCGCAGGTTCCTGTACTCAAGTTCAACGAGATGCATTGGAGACGCATGTTACCTTGGATTTCAGAGACCACAGCAGAGCAGATTCGGGAATATGTGCAGCAAAATGTGCGGCATTGAGTCTAGACGAGGTGTCATCTACGTTGAACTGCACGTCTAGTTCTTGAGGGACTCGATGACACGGATGGAATCGTCCAAGGTCTTGTCGTCCTTACAAAAGGCCAGACGCACAACACCTGGAGCAAGACGGTTCTCTGGACGACTGAAGAAAGGAGACGTCGGGATCACGGCGAGATGACCAGCTTTGGCCAGTTTGTACGCGAACTGGTAGTCCGGGAATTCCTGCACAAGTCAAACACTGTAAGCGTCACGTCTGGATACGGTATAAAAAACGCCGTAAACGCACCGTCTTAGGGGTGTCCGGCGTGATCTCGATGCCGCGGAATTCGTCGTAGAACGGCAGACCTTCCACGTTGCAGCACACAAAGTAGCCTCCTTCGGGAACAATCGGACGCCAATTGTACGCCTGAAGCGCATCGCACAGGCGGTTGCGCTTGGTCTGTATCATATTAGTTAGAGTACACTAATCAATAACTTAAGGTATTTTGGACCCCGTAATTTACGGTACCTGTAACGTCTCCCGTAATTCGTCGTAGTAACCATTGTGCTGAGCCTGACGGAATGCCGACGCTAGAGCCACTTCGAATGGCGTCGTGCCACAGAATGGCACTGTACTGTGAGCCTTAGTGATGCCACCAACCAGATGCGCTGGCCCCACCGCGTAACCTGCACGCCAGCCAGTACACGAGAAGGTTTTACCGGCACTGAAGAGCGAAATGGTGCGATCAAAGAAGCCAGGCAACGCCGCGATACGCTTATGTTCCAATCCGTCGTACGTCATAAACTCGTACACTTCATCAGCCAAGACGATGACGTTCGGATGACGCTCCAAGACACGTGCGAGCTGCTCCAGCTCCTGCTTGGAGAAGACTTTGCCCATGGGGTTATGAGGAGTATTGAGCACCAGCATTTTGGTCTTAGAGGTCAGTTTAGCCTCGAGTTTCTCCAGATCCGCCTGGAAATCATGCGACGTGAAGCGCTCGGTCACATTCGAGTCCTCGCTTAAGAAGGCGGAACGCTTGGCTGGATCGAAGCGGAATGGAACACCCGCAGACTTGACACCGTGTAGTTGAGAGACTGTCACGTAGGCGTCGAAATAGGGCTCAAAAGTCAGCACTTCGTCTCCAGGTTCAAGTACCGCCGCCATGATGGACGCGATTCCTTCCTGAGCGCCGTTAAACGTCACGATCTCCGTCATGGGGTTTAATTCGCGGTTTAATAGGGGCGAGTACATCTCAGCCAGCGTCTCAACGTAGCTTGGGTGGCCACCGGGACGCGTGTACTGATTGTTGCCGTCCGTAATGGCGTCGATGGCCGCTTGTTGGACGAATTGTGGCGTCCCGAATGACGGGAAGCCTTGGCCCAAATTTACGGCCCCGTGCTGCGCAGCTAGGGCGGAAAACTCGGCGAACACGTTGTCGGGCAGCGTACGCACGCGTTGCGAGATACTGCGCACATGGCGGAGCGACGGGAGCACGGACGGGAGCACGGACGGCAGCTTGAACAAGGGCAGCATCGGACTTGATGAGCAAAATGATGCACAAGAGGGAGCTTCAAGCTGCAAACTCACTGGACCTCACTATTGCTTACAAACATCAAGACAAAACCTACTTTATGTTAATCAAATGATTTTACAGTGCTGGCCATAAATTTGTGCGGACCATTATTTTGCAAATAATTAGAAGCAAATAAAGCCAAAATTGCGTAGAATTGCTATTTAAACGAAGAGCTATGGAGCATACAATTCTTTTGGCGAGGCGGTCCGTGATTGTAGAGATACAGGAGTGACCATCACTCTGACACTGGCCAGAAGTCTGTGCGCGCTCGAAAATTTCTGCATTCTCAAGCCCGTACATGCTTTAAAGTCCTCCTAGTACTTTGGTTTCTTGCCTTTGTCCTCTAGTGTGACGGGGTCACACAGCACCTTGTGCAGAGGAAGTTTATTTCCTCTAGAGTATACAAACTCTAAGTGAACGACCGTTCA
>NW_008649002.1:725933-749425 GCF_000247585.1 Phytophthora nicotianae INRA-310 | reverse complement strand
GTATCTAATACAAACTATAAGTTACCTATACTGAATCTAGGTAGATATGCAATGATTGGCTCCTAGAGCCCCTGGTACCATGTACCAGGTATCTCAAGAGTGACTGGGCATTCTTCATGTAACTTGGGTACACTTACGGTATTGTACCCCGTTACATCTAGAACGGCGCTGACGCGGTCTGGAACCGAATCAAACAGTTTCCGCATTCCTTCCAGCTTAAAACGGCCCCATGCACGGCGAATAGCAACCTTGAGCTCTCCAACCGACGTGTACTGCTTTCCACCGCAGTAAACGTCACGACCAAGCATGCCCCAAACGTTTCTAATAGGATTCAAGTCAGGAGAAAGTGCTGGCCAGTCTAAAACAGACACATTAAGCTCCCTAAAGAATGACATTGTACTCATTGACGAGTGTATGCTGGCTTTGTCTTGCTGGAAGATGTAGCTTCCTTCATGCATGCCTTAACCAAAGGGCAGCAAGTAGCTAGTAAGCATACCCTGGTAGTCTTAGGAGTTTTGTCGCCCAGATAGAAACGCTATATCGGTCGTACCCTTCGACGAGAATCCACCCCAAATCATAACCGAACCACCAACATTCTGTCGACTCAAGAAGGTGTCTTTCTCGGTCCGTAGGTCGTGCCAATAGTATTGCATGCCGTCAGGACCGTCAAGATTAAACTTCTTGTCGTCTGAGAAGATAACGCGGTCCCAATCGGTACGTGCACTGATCATGACCTTTGCCCACTTTCGGCGAGCTAACTTATGACTTGCCTTCAGCATAGGAGTACGTGTGCGCTTCACGAAGCCCATGAAGGGAGCATTTTGAAGTACACGCCGCACAGTACGTTGCTGATACATTCAATCCTAGAGCCGCTTTCACTCCACTCGACGATCCTTCACCCTTTTTTGCCTTCAACATTATCTGTGGATGTGTCCTTGCTGACATCTTGCTCGGCCTCCCAGTCCGCTTAGCCTTCCCATGGCACTCCCTGTTCTTCCAGAACGTGTCCACACCCGTTGCCGACCGTCCCAGAAGCTTGTCAATCGCAACAAATGTTCATCCAGCCTCCCGAAGGCCAAGGAATGTCCCCTTTTTGACGTCAGTAAACTTGGTGCTTTTGTGCATGTCTCGCTGGTCTCGTATCCAATTTTAAACTGTCTGACGCATTGCCAACGAAAGCTGAGACGCTAGGGTGTATTTTAAAGGTATTTCAAGCTTCTAGAACGCCCTAGAACAAGAGTATTGGCGGGAAATTTGCGCGTGCACAGACTTCTGGCCAGTGTAAGAGTGATGGTCACTCCTGTATCTCTACAACCACGGACGCCAAAAGAATTGTATGCTCCATAGCTCTTCGTTTAAATAGCAATTCTACTCAATTTTGGCTTTATTTGCTTCAAATTGACCTAATTATTTGCAAAATAGTGGTCCGCACAAATTTATGGCCAGCACTGTAATCAAAACAAAAACATTTTTTTTTTTTGCATGTTAGTCTAAGAAATACGATTCGATACCCTATGAATTTATTGCTTTGCGTAGCGTGGCCCAGTGTGGCAGGGGCACCTCGAATGACCAATTTGGTGATTCATATCGGTAGGAGTGCAACCACAGCACTGTATCCTCCTCCTCTATCGTCAAAGTTCCTTGCATCTTAGCTGTGCAGATTTCGCAAACGCGAATGCATCGATGTTCATCATCTTCACCTTCAAATTTCTTGTTGTCAAAAGCCTTTTCAGCAGCTGCAGCAACATTGCGCATAACTTGTTGGGATGTAGACTCCATCGCCTTCATTCCTTTCACAGATCCGTACATTGGGTCGTTCACAATCGGGAAGCCTAAATGCTGTAAATGCACTCGGATCTGGTGCGTTCGCCCCGTTACAAGGAGACACTCTACGATACTTTCACCATCCACAGGTTCTCCACATCGACGCATTAGCGTTACACAAGGTTTGGAATCTTCAGACTCAATTACACACCGCACATGCCCTTGACGTGGCGATTTCAAGCCGATCGGGGCATCCACGCGCCAGAATCCGTCATCTGCGCTTTCGATCTGTACAAGTCCAGAACTAAGCCCCTCGACACCTGCAAACCCGTCTTCTGTATCAGGAAACTCGCCCTCCACTCGTGCTACATAATATTTCTGCACTGAGCGACTGCCAGCTCCTTCCTCCGACGAAGTAGCTGTCAGCTCAGCTGTAAGACTGCGAGCCTTATCCGCTGACTTGGCAAGTATCAGCAAACCAGACGTCAGTCGATCCAGTCGATGCACTGGAAAGAGTTCCAACGTCTCAACTTCCTCCTCTACCGTTGTTTTTCGTCGATCATGTTGCAGCATGTGCGTCAATGAGTTGAGCTGGAAACCCCCGGTCGGATGCACTGGGATGCCAGAGGGCTTATCCACCACCACTAACTCGTCCGTCTCCAAGTGTATCCATGTATTAGACAGCGATTTTATCGTCGATATCTCCGTGGAAATCTCCACAGGCAAATGAATACTAGGCTCATGCCGATGCTTAATGTGCTCGAAGAAATCTCCACCATTGACCACCGTGTCCAGATCCACCACTTCTCCGTTTACTCGAATGAGTCCAAGCTGAGCTGCTCGAACACAGTAATCGGTCGAGAGGGTCGGGAATTCGCTGACAAATAGTTCACGCAAGCTGCGACCTGCCCAACGGCCTTTAGCGAACAGCGCAAAGCGATGCACGTACGGCTCGATGCTGCGGACGACGCAGAGGCTCCCAGCCAGTCGATTGTCACAAGTGGCGGACGTGCATTCCTGGTAGTGGACGGCGGCGGACGGAGTTGTACTCACCGTCGCACGACTTTGACGCTGATTTCGGCGTTTCCGTTTGGAGGACACGATGCCCTCAGCGTGTCGCGCAGCTTTGCGCTCCGCTAGCCATCGAGCTTTCTCCTGCTTGCGGCGCTGCTTCTTGCTCGGTGGCGCGACGTCCGCCATCGGCATGTGGAGCGGACGAAATATCACAATCTGTTCCTAATGCGATATTTGCCCAAACGTGATAATTTGATATGCTAATTATTTTCAGACTACCAATAATTTGATGGAAGTATGCCAAAAAAATTAAGACTACTTCTTCACGGCAGATCAGCTCGAGAAGTCCTTCGTCGCCGAATTATTCCATAAAGTCATTGCCACCAGGACCAAGTCACTCTTCATTGACGTCGTCACTGTGGCGACCACACCCAGTCGGTGTGGTGGCAACTTCTGGTCAGTCAGGAGTGAACTCTCAGTGCTTGACAAGGATTAATACTACTTGCACTTGCAGCTAACGGTTCAAATGTTCTTCAATTCCCGCTTCTCAATCTTTACTTCTTACGTGGCCTGCTGTCTCGGTGGCCAACTCTGGAACAGACTTCTCCCTGGGATAAATTGTTAGTGCGGTGTACTCCACGCTCTAGCTCGACTCCTGGTGACTTGTAGCGACGTTTTCGGTCTGCTGCTGTACATGTAGTTCGAACGCATATCACCCGGGTAGTTTCCTCTCTTAGGGCACTTCGCATCATTTTCAGTTGCTTGTGCACTCTTCTAAGTATACATGCGAGAGCCTTTTGCTTGGTGTTGACTTTGTCGATTCCGTTCACGGGTGGTACATCTAATCGACGGAATGTCTTGAGAAGCTGATCATATTGGCTCTCCAATGAGCTTACTTGGAATTGGAGATTGCTCTAACGCGCCAACACGAACACAACAAAGGCAAATTATGTCAGCACGGTGTTAAAATTCCGTTACAAAAACACCAAGATCGTACCAGCTTATCGTAATATTGACGCTGGGCGTGGGCCTTGGAGCTGCAAGCCGAGCGAGTTTCCATTTGTAGTGATCGAGACAAAATTCAGCAATGGCTATCTACGAGAAAGCAGTTTAAATTAACAGGCCAAGCAAATACAACCACCTGGCTTGATCAGATCTTGCAGCTGACAGTTCTGGAAGACTTTTGGCAAATGGCAATTGCAACTGCATTTACCAGCTGGCGCCAGGACGTTATCCAATTACGCTATTTGATAAAATCCGATTTCTGTAAGCCCAGGTCTCAGATCACATCTTGATGATTTCTAGCACGTCGAAAAAAAGAACTCATAAACAACTTTCTACTTCGTATAAGTTAAAGATCTATTAGTCGATGGTGAATAAAACAAAACAGATATAGCGACAGACTCAATTGCTAAGGGAAAACATAGGCGAGATCAGTGACGACTCGAATCGTAGCACGAGGAACAACACCTCCATGAGCCAATACTTGACGCCGCCCTTGGGAATGTTCGCGTAGTTGCCTCCGTACTGCACTACACAGCCGACTTCCGGTCGATTCGGGTCGCTCGGCATGAAACGCAGCACCGTCAGCGACTGAGTCCAGACATCTGTGGCACATACCCGCTCCTTCACATCAGGCAGGTCCAGCGTGCGAACAAAGTAGACGAAGTCGTGTTCCCTTCTCACTCGGCTAATCACCTCAATAGCACGCGACACTCGCCCAGTCTGAGGGTAGCAGATCACTCGGTAGATAATGATCGCGTCGTCACATACTCTCTGCAACAAGTGTTTCTACAATAAAAATCACAAAATGAGACTTTCCATCCAGAAATTTCCACTAACTTTACCCCTTCAACTTACCCGAATAAACAACGAAGGGCTGAAGAAACTGGCATAGCTGTCCGTAGTCAGTCGTTGCCACGTGATATTCCAGATATTCTCGGCGCAAATATGCGGGAAGGCCTTGTGCAGCGTGAATTTGACACTGGTATTCTCCACGTGTCGTCTGTCAGACCAGCCCATGACATTCATTCCTGACGCTTCCATCGCCTCCTGGGTCAGAATGCCATCCACACTTTGCAGCGTCTGACATACGATTTCCTGCCACTGCTGCACTGTAAAAGGTTTGAACTGTTGCTCAACTGCCTTGGCTTCTTTCTGGAAGATCATCTCGAGAGCTTCCAGTGTGACGACAGCCGGCTGCGCGGCCTTGGCCTCTGCTTCCTGCTGCAGCGTCTTGTTTTCCGTCTCCAACGCCTCGCGCTCGCTTGAAAGTTTGAGCACAGCCACCTGTTTCTCGAGCGCAATGATGGACTTCTTGACACTTGCCAGCATCTCTTTCTTGCGTTGCATAAAGCGACGCTGCACCTCTCGATGTTTCATGCGCTTCTCCTCCACAGACACGCGCTTGCGACTGCCGCGCTTCTTCTTTATCGGCTCGGGTTTGATAGAGGCGGACGAGTCGGACGAGTCTGCGAGGGACGAGGAAGACGGCGACGGTAGCAGCAGACTCTCGAAGATCTGCTGGTCTGTATCGCTCCAGTCCTCGGGAAGGAAGTCTGGCCGAGACTCATGCAGCTCGAAGGCCAGCGGCGCATGAGGGAACGGAGACGCCATGGGGTGGGTGCGGGAATTGCAGGAGTGTTGGTCGCTTTTTATGGAGACTTGATGCACCAAATCAAGAGTGAGCGGAAGTGAGAATGGGAAGACGAGGAGTACTGTGGTTAATGTCTGTAGGTACGAACCTAATCTCAGATAGAGACGGGTTCTGGATATGTGAAAATACATTACTGGTAGAATTACATATCGGATTACAGAGGGTTTAACTTCGTTTCAATACAGTGTGGATTTTCTGATACCTTTGAGAAATTATTGAACAAAGACCAGCATGGTGTAAACTAACCGCCATGTGCTAAGCATCCGCGTCGAACTCCAATACAGCCGCCGTGTCCTGCCTCGTGCCATGAAGGCCAAGTGTTTGACATCTCGCGTCAAGAGCATCGCCGTCTGGGGCGCTGCAGATGGAGATACGAGCGCTCTACATGAATACGCCGGCGTCTGCTTTCGTGCAGCGTGAAGGTCAACTGCGCTGTCCAGGCGTGGGACCGGCGACCGTTAAGCGGTCCGGCTATTACATGAGTAACCTCGATTGGGCAAGCCACCTTGACTACAAAACCTCGCTTGCATGCACCGGCACATGGCGCCAAATGTTTTAGAGCCTTGGCAACTGGGTATGAGTCTTCATAGAGAGCGTTAGTGCCGACATCGAGCTTGTAAATCAAGGTGAAAATTCGATAATAGTCCGTGCTGGAGGTGCTCTTTAATAAACTGTAGGATCTTCGAGCCAGAAGCTAGTCGGTAGTCGCGTAACGGACGATCATGCAACAGTGCTCGACTAGATCGAACGTCTTGCCTAAAAGCTTCTCTGCTCGGTTGTTCTCCTTGTCGCCTATCGTCGTTAAAACTTATCTTCGGATTTGCAGGTTTCGGCCAAAATTCGTCTCGAAATCCATCATTTCGACGGAGAAGTACGTTGAACCAAGAAAGCGGTTTCCGTGAAAATCCGCCACGTTCGCCGGTTATTTTCCACTGGTTTTCTCGTCGAGTCCAATTTGCTGGGTGCGGACTACAGAAGAGGAGGAAATAATGCCGACGCCCCCGTCTCCACTGCGGAATTGGCAAAAGAGTGATGGCTAAACGCGAGTCGGTCGAAGGTGTGCTGGGACGCTTAAGCATTGCGCTCGAGCACGAGAGTTATGCTCCAGGCGAGGTTGTAGCGGGAACTGTGTCGCTCTCCACGTTGGAACTCGTGCGAGCGAGAGAGAGTGGGTTGTCTTTACATGTTTGACACATCGAAACAAAGGAAAGAAAGAAAGAAAAAAAAAACTCACTAAGCGCTCATTTTGCGCAGCGCTGGCGGTGATCATCCAGGGACGTGAAGAGGTGGCATGGGACGAAGGAGGCTACAGCCCCGTCACGAACGCTTTCGACAAGATTTTTCTGCAGCACAAGGTATTGACAAGAATTAAGTTGAATTCGGAATTCAATGGAACACTTAACATCCGTGTATCATGCACTAGATTGAGCTGACCCTTTCAACGTTCTACAATGCCGGTGAATCAGAATACCGTTTCAGCTTCCAGTTGCCATCAGATTTACCGTCCAGTTTTGAGCTCATCGACGTCTACAGCGGCACTGCTGAGCGTCTTCGTGTCCGAGTCAAGTATCTAGCGACTGTGTGGCTACGAGCAGACAGCGAATCGGTGGCGTATTTGAATGCCGAGCAGGAGTTTACTGTGCACGCACCTTCGACGATCACTCCACCAGTACAGTCTCTGGAGATCTCGGCGTCGGAAGTTGTGCATTGGCTGTGTTGTATCAATCGTGGCAATCTGCAGATGACGATCGAGATTCCAAAAGATGTTTACCCTGCGGGTGAAGTGATTCCGCTCCTATGTCTAGTGGATGGGTCTGCGTGTAAGGCCTCTATCAAGTCTATCTCGGTGGAGCTCGTTGAGGATGTTTTGCTGAGGAATTTGGGCGAACGAGCGGACTGGACGGTCACGCGTGTGCTGTCAACGCAGCACGTCGAAGGCCCGACTGCCGGTCAAACAGGAGAACAGGCGGTGAGTGTCGGGTTAGTGGAGAACGAAAAGGAGGCTCCTGTAAACCCAGACGAATCCACACATTTCTTTCGGTGTATGCATCGTCTGGTCGTTCGCTGTAAACCGTTTTTGGCAAAGAGTATCGTGGCCGAAGTACCGGTGAGAGTGCTACATCACAACACGTCGTTCAGTGCAACAGCGGTCCGAGCGCTGAGGATGCCAGCTGAAGCTACGTCTGGAAGTAAAAGCCCGTAGCTAACGGACTAGTATCCGTACGAGTTCAAACCACCTTACTATCCAGCGGGACAAGAGTTTTGAGCGCAAAACGAAGCGTAGCAAGCACAAAACCAAAACTGAATGTCATTTGGAAACGGATATTACGTGAGCTGAACTGAGGAAGAAGAGTTTTCTCTGTAGGTTTGTTTCATTTGATCGCTTTATGAGTCAATGGAAAGGAGGATCTGAAGATTCATCTATCCAATGTATCAACTTGATAAATCAAACCTGTTTGTCTGCCGTCTTCACTTTTCATTTTTCTAAATTTGAAATAACGTTATTCTAAATACATAAGCGTATACTGAACTCTCCATCAGCCTATCCCAAGCTCTCCACTGTACGGTTTACAGCATGGAATGTAACCTTGACAATATATTGAGTTACCAAACGCAAACACACCAGAGTCCCCGTTACCCCCGCGTGGACGAAAATGCTCAGCGACAGATTCCAGACGAGTGCCACTGAACGTGCCAAGAATAGGGTGTGCGTTAGACGCCTCTACTACAAGAAACTGGTTGGTGGTAACACGCGTACTCCTCCGTATTACAGCTTGGAACTAACGTGTATGTGCAATGTCATTTTACTAGAACCTCCTTGATGATCTCCAGCGTCAGGTGCAGTGCTTATAGGCAGAATTTGAACTGGTATTAGCGGTACACCGCCAACAAGATGCACAGCCAACACAGTTGCAAATTGGAGGAAATAATGAGGAGCAATCACTGACTTCATTACACAAAGCTTATGTGGAATTAGCCCAAGTCAAGAGTTTCTTGATGAAGGAGAATGCTGAGTTGAGGCGTCAAGAATCTGGCTACGTGGCAATGGCAAAGGAAGTTGTGCGACTGACTGCAGCTCAGAACAAGGCTATCGCAATTCAGCAACAAGAAGAGGAACACAAACGAAGGAATCCTTCACTACACTTGAGCTTGTTGACGTCAGAGCAGTGCTTTGAGATCGGAGCTGCCTCTTGCTGTGAAATTAAGGCATTCCGGGAGAACAAAGGCTGCTTTTCAACGGGAGTGAATGTGTTTGGATGGCGAGACCGGCATGTCGTCAATGAAGAAAAACTCATGTTTTCTTTAGACAAGGTCTACCAAGGCCAAAGTGTGGAGAAATGGCACAAGGTATGTGGGAAATACTCTCCCAGCCTGAGCGAGTTGCAATCATGAGTCCGACAGATGCGAACGCGTGTTTCCATGTCGTGCAGCGAGTGAACGACAACGCAGTTCTGTATTACTACACTCTAGAGCGCGAAGACGTCGACGTTCGCGTTCGAGCTTTCATCTTGGCCATGCGTGTCAACGTTGGATCGGATTATTTGCTGCTATTCCGCACGTTGGACCCAAAGAAATATTTCTTGGGCAATGAGGACTGCACTGGGGCGACTCGTCGAGGCCGCAAAAAGATCGAGCCTCATAAGGAAAATGTTATGTTGGACGCTTTCGTGTGGAACATGTACGAAGGGCATGGCGACGATAGATGTATGAATACCTACGGTGGCGAGTTAAAGAGCACGGCAATTTCGGCATCGCGGTGGTGGCATATCGAGATTTTACGGGCGGCCCAGATCGTTGAGAGCCAAGTTACGGGGTCCCTAGGGCTTTTACAGGCATGAGTAGAGTGCATCCTCGAATTAACAGACTCGCCGAATAAACACCAATTTTCTAAATATAATCCGCGGCCTCCCATTGGCTGAAACACAGCTCGATCTAAGGGATACCGTAATATATACTACAGTAACAGTACAAAATCCAAGATGCAGTAAGCGAAAACAGAAAACGAAAATCTCTATTTGTTAGAACGCTCTTACGCTATACGTCACGTTCACTGCACTAGGAGAGCCTGTGGCCCTATCACTTGGGCTTCAATGCGCATGGCAATCTGCAAAATCTCAAGACACCACCAGCCCGCAGTTGCTAGCTCTGTGCCCTGTATCACTCCACCAAAATCATCTTTACAGTGTTCTCCGTTCTCGCCCGTACGCTCGAAAAAGCCCCAAATGAACGAATCCATCCAGACATTTTCCTTCTGAGGCTCCACCTTCTTCCGTCCACGAGGATCGCGAACCAGTAAATCTCCTTCCTGTCGTAGATACGACTTAGGATCGAGGCTTTTGTAAAGTAGCATACATTGGTCCGCAATACCAAGGTTCACAAGCATCACTAATATGAAAGCGCGTGCTCGCACTTCAGAGTCTTCACGCTCCAGGGTGTGGTAGTAGATAACCGTGTTGTCGTCGAGACGCTGGGTAACGTGGAAGTGGGACTTCACGTCGCGCGGGTACATGCTCATTAGCGAGGCTGGGTGCGAAAGAACCTGCCATGTGCCTTGTGATACTTCTTCCATTGTTCGACCATGAAAAATCTTCTCGAGCGAAAACATGAGCTTGTCAGGGAGTAGTTTGTGTCGGTCTCTCCAGCCGAACATATTTGTTCCCGTTGTAAAGCACGTTTTGCTCTGTCGGAAGGCCATGACTTCCTCATACGCCGTACTCGCTATGCTGTTGCACTGCTCTAGCGTCAATGAGTTTACAACAATCATCGGGTTGGTGCGTTTTTCCTCCTGGGCTTGTCGAACTGCAGCCACAGCCTTATTGTGAACAGAAGTTAACTGTGCGACCTGCTTCTCCATCATCGCGTGCTCAGCCTCGAGCCGTTTCAATTCGGCGTTCTCCTTAGTCAATGCACTCTTCATTTGAGCGAGCTGTACGTATGCTCTGTGCAAATTGGCATCAGTATCGTCTCGGTCTGCATCGCTTGAAGGCTGTGCATCTCGCTCGTGATGCACCGCTAGAAGGCGTTCGTACTCGGCTTCCAAAGTCGTAACCTGATCTCGGAGCTCACTAAGCGTGTTCTAAGCGTACCAACCACACACAAGTCAGTCTATGAACTAGAACTACGAAGCCAAGGCCATCCAAAGGCCTGAAGAAACGGAAACTCTATTTTCCACCACAGATGGCCAATTTCATACCAGTTTCTTATAATAGCAGCGTTTAACTATGAGTCGGTTCTTAGCTCGTTGCTCCTCATCCAACTTTCTGCTGCCAGTAGAGGCGTCGGGTAAGTCCATTGCCAAGTTAAAGCAACAATGTGCGGTGCCACACACATGGATTAGCTAACCCTATCGACGGACGACGAGGATTACTTTGCGGGAGCCTCAACGCCCGTGTCCCCGTGCCAAGCCGATGAAAAATTTCGGCGCTGCGTGACAGACAAAATTCAGCCAGTCTGATGCCCACAATCGACAACCCCGTCGGCATGAGTCAAAGATCGACACTCAACACCACGCTCGCCTTTAATCCACTTTGTGCCCTTTCGATTGACACGCTTCGAGTGGATTCTCTCACCATGTCGCCGAGCAAGAACAAGCGTCTACAACAGCGTGCTGCTCAACGTGACGGCCGAGCCGTGTTGCGTTTGTGTGGAGTGTTGACTGGCTGACAACGCCGCTTGAGTTGACACGCCGCTTCAGCTGACGAGCATCGATGTCCTGCAAGTGTTCCGAAATGACTGCACCTGCTGAATTGTTGAAGTTGGAACTGTCTCGTCAAGAGTGACACGAGTTGTCAATGCGATCCGAGCGGAACCCTTTGGTGTTCGCTGCGTGGATTCTCAGTGTCCTGGACGCCCATAGAATTAGGCAACGGCATAGGTAATGGATCTCTGGCCTTCGTGGAGGCATTGAAGGCTTCAGTGAAGCAGCCTCGAGGCCTCACCTCGACGTGGGAACAGCTCGGTATTGCAATGTGATCATCACTGTGCCGCCTGCGCTGCGACGCCCAAACTGTTCCAAAGGATTGGCCAGAAGTGCAGCGTGGTCAGCAAGGGATCCACGTGGTGGCCACGCTGCTATTCCATTGAAGGGAATGGTTCGGTGAGGCGGCTGCACGCCACACAGAACGTCCTGTAGTTTCTAACCCGTGCGATGCATGCATTGAATCAATGGAAATGTCCAACATGGAGCTGCTTAGCTCATGATGACAATGTGGATAGCATTGGCAATATCAGCGAACAAGTGCGACTCGCACCCACGCACCCTACACTGTATAGTGATGATCGGATAACAGAGCTGACATGGCTTCCGTCCATCTTGACCACCGCTGGAACGCTGTCATCTCGCTGAGCGACATTAATTCGTACTTTGGAGATCTGCCGAAGCAGTATAGAGGCGACTACAACTGAAGCGTTCCCCTCGATGTCGGTGTTACTGTAGAGGGTACTACCCTACTACTACCCTGAG
This sequence comes from Phytophthora nicotianae INRA-310, assembly GCF_000247585.1. Classification (NCBI taxonomy): domain Eukaryota; phylum Oomycota; class Peronosporomycetes; order Peronosporales; family Peronosporaceae; genus Phytophthora; species Phytophthora nicotianae. Next base: position 737,528 of record NW_008649002.1, on the reverse strand, counting down.
GGTAGTAGTAGGAGGAACCCGTAAGATCGTCGAGTTAGTTCACCTCCCGAGTCGCACGATGAATAGACCGATATCCCACTGCTTTCACCGCCGTGGACACGAGCTCAACAATGCTGATCAATTCAGCAGCCTTTGCCGATCTTTCACCCTGAACGTAACGGTGTGCCGAATGACAACTTGTGCGCCGACAACGTATCCAACTGGCGGATTGCAGGATGTTTTGCCAGCGTTGTCAAGCGACTGAGACTTGTCAAGTTGCATGGAGCGGCCACTTCATGGTCCCCCCTCGTGTGTAGCGCTCATGGCTACATGGAGCGTGGTGTTGTCAGCTCTACATCCCACCGTGCACAACGCAGCAACGCGGATGTGTGGCGAAAACGAAAGTTACTCGCGCCGGACGCGCGACAAGAATCGAGCGATCTCAACGATCAGAGCTGTCAATGTCACCCGCTAGCAATCCAGCACGTCGAGCTGGCCGCGATGGGGGGAATCGGATAGTCTCATATTCTCACAATTGATTCTGCCTCGTGGCAGTCACTTAGCTCGCCTGTTCGCAGGTGCTGCTATTTACCTAGCGAACCTCACACGTCGGGCACCACCACCCCGTGTACACCCCCACCACTTTGTTCCGCCCTCAGACAGGACCATGCTGCGCATCGCGGATCTCTTGAATAACATCGGCGAGGATGACACCCAGCGGGCCGACGCCACACAGGTGAAATTGGGTAGGTCTGTCTCCGCTCCCGAGCGTGGAACGGGAGTTGACGCAGACCACGAGGCTGCAATGGCCATGATGTCCATGGTTGATGACGACGAGCACGCTGCGTCCTGTCCGGAAGACAAGCAGTCACCACGTTGCACGCAGACCACTCGGTTGCGATCGTTTTCGAGGTCCGTGACGTGGATATTCTATCGTTAAACGGATTACACCTTTCTCATTTATTGCTTTACATGTAGCAGAGTCCAGGATAAGGCAGCGATGAAGCGGTCACCACGCAGACTCTCGCCCTACAGCTCGCAGCAGCTCATGACCATCAGGAACATTGTCAACCCGGGCGAGCCCACGGAGGCTAGTGGCGCCTCGCTCGACAAAACTGCTGCAGTCGGCAAGAAACGAAGCACGCGCTCGCTGTTTCCGGAGCTCTCGGAGTCCGAGCGTCGTGCCAAGCAGAGACTTATCGTGAAGCGCTGCTATTACAAGAAGATCGTAAGTTCAACTGCAGTTGTCGTGTCGACAAAATCCAGGAGCTCACTCGGTGTGTGTTTGTCCATGTGTCAACATAGAACACGATCAAGTCTCTACGTGACGAGGCCAGCACCTTGGAACATCAATTCCGCTCGGCTCTGCGTACGATGCAGCAGGAGGACGAGGCTGCCAGGGCCGCCGGTCGAGGAGACGACGTCAAGCTGCGCGAGATGTTCCTCGACACGCTGACAACCAAGGAGACGCTGCGCGAGGAGAACGTCCGCCTGCGCCGTCTCGCTGACGAGTACTACATGAAGAACCAGGGGCGTCTTCGCCAGCTGCTGGACTCGAACCACAAGGGCTTGATCCTCTTCACCGCCGCTGTCAATGACGACTGAGTTATTCGCTAATCAACACACATGCACGAGAGTGCTGTATACACACCACTGCGCTTCACAAGAAGACGCTTTACATCTCCCATTCTCGCTATGGCGAGGAGGACACGGCTGCGCAGCGACCTCGATTGACAGAGGTGGCGGGCTGCGCAGGCCTTCACATCATACAGAGAGTAAGTTATATAGAGAGGCTAACTGGAAGCTAATAGAGAAACACCCTTGCGCATTGTAAGCGCACACAACGGCGTCCCCATTCTTCATCGGCACAGCGACATGTGTGAGGGATACGCATGCACACCACCTGCCGGCGGTAGACCGCGTCATCTCCGAAACGCGGTCACTGACTGGACCAGAATTCTCGCCAAGTGTGTGAGCCAGTGCTTCCCGTCAGTACGCGTGCATGCAGCGGTCTCACTAGCGAATTTGATCCGATCTTGCCAAGCTACACAATGGCGCCAACGAAGCTCAACCTGGACGACCCGGAGGTCAAGAAGCAGGCGCTGGCCGGTCTGGCCAAGACCATCCCCGTGGTTCCCTTCAAGGGCGTTGAGTTCTTCGACGTGGGCGGCCTGCTAGCCAACCCGGAGAAGCTGCAGCTGACGTTCGATCTGTTCGTGCACGCCGTAACGCCCTTCATGGACCAGGTGGACGCCATTGGCTGCTTCGACGCGCGCGGCTTCTTGTTCGCGCCGTACCTGGGCGCGCTCTTCCAGAAGCGCGTCTTCATGCTACGTAAGCCCGACAAAATGCCTAGCGTGAGCGATACGATCGAGTACTTCAAGGAGTACAAGGGTGACAGCTGCGAGGGCGGCGATCATCTGAGCATCCAGACGTACGCCGTTAGCAAGGGCGACCGCGTGCTTCTAGTGGATGATCTACTGGCTACCGGTGGCACTTGCGAGGCTGGTATCCGCCTCGTGCAACAGGCAGGAGCCTCAGTCACGGCCTGCATCTTCGTAGTGGAGATCGGCGTGCTGAACGGCCGTGGCCGCGCCATCAAGGCCAGCACGGACGAGAAGACCCAGATCATCGCACTACTCACGGAGAAGGACTTTTAGACTGGAGATTAAGTGACATCTAGGGAAGAGAATGCATGTATACAAATACATAACTTCAATTGGACTGCGTGCAAGTGTGATGCATGTCATTCGGTTCTTTTGATTTTTTAGAACGGATTTAGAACGCGTATTCCTAGCATGGCATTTACCCAAAAATCATCACCAGCATACAAATATCTTGCTAAACATCGTCCGTACACTCTTTTTCGTGTAAAGTCGTAAGCGAAATGATGAGACGCATCCGTACTTAGTCGAGAGTTTAGCAGTTGAAGTTGCAGTTCGAGCCTTTCATTCCGCATTGTGCGCTGCCAGACGCAAGTCCGTAGTAATTCTTATCGTCGTAATGCTGCGTCTGACAGCCCGTCACCTCCGATCTCCACGCACGCATCTCTCACGGGCGCTAACCGCTCGCTTCTCCTCTCAGGGAAAGGTCTACGCAGACGCGGACGCCGCCGTGAAGGACATTCCGTCCGGTTCCAAGCTGTACGTCCACTGTAGCCATATCTAGCGTCCTTACCAGTGTACTGACCTCTGGTATAGTGTTGTGGGTGGCTTCGGTCTCTGTGGCATCCCAGAGAACAGTATTCAGGCGCTAGTCAAGCAGGGAGCCAAGGACTTGACGTGTGTGTCCAATAATGCCGGAGTGGACGACTTTGGGCTGGGTCTACTGCTACAGACTCGTCAGGTACGGGAGATACATAGATTGTATGTGTCTTACAGTCACTCACTTGCCCTTACCTGCAGATTAAGCGCATGATCTCGTCGTATGTCGGGGAGAACGCGCTCTTTGAGAAGCTTTATCTCACTGGCCAGCTGGAGGTGGAGCTCACGCCACAAGGAACACTTGCAGAGCGTATTAGAGCTGGCGGGTCCGGTATTCCTGCTTTCTACACGCCCACGGCGTACGGTACTATCATCCAGGTTGGTATATACGCGAATACTGTACGTTGAGAGCTGTACTTCTGACTTGTAATATTCTATGATAGGAGGGAGGTTTTGCCATTAAGCTCAAGTCGGATGGGTCGATCGATATCCCCAGTGTCCCACGAGAAGTTCGTCAATTTAATGACCGGAATTATGTCATGGAAGAGGGAATTACTGGAGATTTCGCGCTTGTCAAGGCGTGGAAGGGAGATACCGATGGCAATTTGGTATTCCGCGGCACAGCTCTCAACTTCAACGTGGATGCTGCCAAGGCAGGACAGATTACGATTGCTGAAGTGGAAGAACTGGTGCAGCCTGGAGATATCCACCCAGGTAACGACCTACATAAAGATGCAACTGGGTCTAATTACTCTAACAGAACGTATTGTTGACGATAGACGAGGTTCATTTGCCGAGCATCTACGTCCAACGCATTTTCAAGGCCAGAAACACCGAGAAACGCATCGAGAAGCTCACTCTTGCCAATGCCAAGGTTCGTGCAATGCTCTAACGAGATGTAATCACACTCTAACGGTATATTTTGCTATGATTTATAGAAATCGCAGCATAAAATCTCCCCGGATCGCGAGCGCATCATTCGTCGCGCGGCCAAGGAGCTAAAGGATGGAATGTATGTGAATCTGGGTATTGGCTTACCAACGTTGGCGTCCAACTACGTCCCGGACGGAGTGAAGGTTGTTCTACAAAGTGAGAACGGACTGCTGGGGATGGGGCCGTACCCGAACGAGGGCGAACAAGACCCTGATCTGATCAATGCTGGCAAGGAGACGGTGACTTTCCTGCCCGGTTCATCGACATTCTCCTCGTCTGAGTCGTTCGCTATGATCCGTGGTGGTCACGTGCATTTGACGATTCTCGGTGCACTACAAGTGGCAGAGAACGGAGATCTAGCGAACTGGATTATTCCCGGCAAGATGGTCAAGGGAATGGGAGGCGCGATGGACCTCGTAGGCAGTGGCAACCGTGTCGTGGTCACGATGGAGCACAATGCGAAGGGTGGAGCGAAAAAAATCCTCAAGAGCTGTTCGCTGCCGCTTACGGGCAAGAGTGTGGTAAACACCATAATCACAGAGCTGGGTGTGTTCGACGTGGTGCCTGGAAAGGGTCTCGTGCTGGTGGAGATCGCTCCGACGACTACGGTGGACGAGATCCGCGAACGTACCGAGGCATCGTTCACTGTTGCGTCTGATCTTAAGTCGATGGATTAAGTGGTGAAGTCTAAGGTTATGTGATGACAACGTTACAATTCGACGAGTTTTGTACACGAATGGCGGAATCAACCACCTGTCAAAAACTACAACTGCACTACAGTATCAAATCGCTAGGTTAGTGGGCACAAATGACTCCAAATTACCATGCGTTAATACGTCAAAATATTGCAGTTTTTATAGACCAAAACTCTTGGTGCTCGAGACTACAACATTTGCCAAGAAACCTTACCAGCGCATCATATTATCACTGTGCATCAATACGGTGCAGGCAAGCAAAATAATAGTCTGGTATTCGGTACGAAATGCACAATTAGCCGAGCAAAAACATTTGTCTCTTCCGTACCAACAGATTGAAATTTCGTCGCCACATGGGAGCATTTGTGCCTCTCAGGCAATACCCAAGCTCTGATAAGCAATGGAATAGCTCATTTATCAAGTTGCCACCATCAACGATGGTCCGAGTCTCCGCTGTGACCTTCGTACTACTTTCCGTTCTTTCATGGACTCCTACATCGACTTCTACTCGCACTGGTGTTGTGTGTGCCAAAGTTGGTAGTGTGATCTCGGCTGCAACACGGTTGTGTATCTGTGAACCATGTCACGTGTGTGAGTTCAAGAAAAAATCGTTGTCTTGCGGCTACATCGAGCGTCAAGGCCTCGATATATCGGATGGATCGAACCTTAAAGTTGACCAGCCTTTGCTCGCACCGACAGATTGGTTCCTTACAGAAGCCGAGATAACCGCGTCTCGTGGTGGTTCACCTCGAAGCGACTTGGCCACTTACTCGACGGGAAATGACGTGAAAACTTACACGTTCACTAAAGAATTCTTCGATGCCGCTTTCGCCGATCTCTCATCTTCCAAGACGGGAGATCGAGTGATGTTGACAGGATGGGGTACCGACCTAATTCCTTTCCAACCAGACGTCGACGGCGGCAAGAAGTCCCAATTGCACGACGTGGTTTCCGGCGTGATACAACGAGGAGGCAGTTTTCACGCACTAGTATGGGCCAATCTGTTGGATAAATCCCAGAATATCAAGGTACGCGACGACATTAACGCCATTCCAGTATCACCGACCGGCGAGAAGCCTCTTTTCATCTTCGATGATCGCACACGAGTTGTTACATCTTCCCACCACCAGAAGAATTTGATCATCGCAGCTAACACTTCCACTGGAGTTGACGAACACCCTGTGGCTTTTGTTGGCGGTGTTGACATCACATCGGATCGCTGGGATACCATCTACCACAACGAGTCCGCTCTTCGTGAAGCTACAGGCGTAAGTGGATCCTACAAAGGCTGGCTGGATGGTCATGTTCGAATCCACGGTCCTGCTGCGAAAGATGTGGCCGCTAACTTCCTCGCTCGCTGGAACTCTGACTACAAACCGACGCAGAGTCTCGCCCATGATCTACTGGACTTCGAGAACCCGTCCTACTCCGACTTACCGCCTCTGAACTATGCGAGTAGCAAGACTAGCTCGAGTCTAGGGCGGCAGAACGTGCAGATCGTCCGTACGTTCAGTTGTCAGTACAAACACTACAATGAGTTCGCACCGCGCGGTGAGAACTCACTGTTCCAAGCACGTATCAAGGCGCTGAAGAACGCCAAGAACTTCATCTACATTGAGGATCAGTATTTCATCCTCGTACCGGAGTTGCTTAACGCACTTTTGGAAGTGATGCCGACAATCCAGCGCCTCATTGTGGTGGTACAGTGTCCTGTTGGAGAATCGAAAGCCACCGGATACGACAAGTATCTGTTCGATATGATTGCCCCCATCCAGAAACTTTACCCCAACAAACTTCAGATTTACTCGACCAAAAAAGAGTTAAGTCTCTACATCCACTCGAAGGTTGTGATTATCGACGACGTGTACCTGTCGGTTGGTTCAGCGAACTGGAATCGACGTAGCATGACCTCGGACTCCGAGTTGGCTGCCAATATCATCGACAGTGAGACTGTGAATTCTCCCGATGGAATCACGGTGCTAAAAGCTGCACGAGACTTCCGTATCCGCAAATTCCGGGAGATGACAGGGCTGAGTTACGAGAAGTTGAACGCCATGACGTTCATCGAGGCCGCGAACCAGTTTGATGTGGCTGCTGCAAGTAAATCGAGCATTATCGAAGCGTACCAAGTCAAGGAACAGGCGTATTTTACTGCGTTTACCGATGTTGTTCGGAAGACAATCGACCCACAGGATACCTGCACGTAGCCGTGCCATGATGCCAAGTTGTATACACTAACTAGACCGACTCCATTTTTGCCTTGCAACAGTTCATCATGTACTGTCGCTTGAATACATTTACTGCATTCTCTATCTGCTGCAGTGATTTTGGTAGGGTGAAGTCGCGGTTGAGTGTGTGATCATCGAATATGAAGAAAAGCACTTGCCTGTGTCATGATGCGGAGATCTCAGGTACTTGCCCCGCAGGATATCAGAGCAGCTAAGATATAATGGTGTCTTGTCGATATGAACATGTACAAATTGGCGGGCAAATTCCAGTCATATTGTTCGATCGTATACTTTATCCAACGAGTGTTATAACGTTAGCCTTGCTCCACCTAAAGGTTCATATCTTCTTTCTGCATTCCTTGAACGGCGGTCTGCATCCATAATCTGTGCTTGTTGTATGCAATGCTGCATGTTGAAATCTATTGATTTCATCGTGAGAATCTGCTGCAGGTTCTACGACGTTGAGAGCAAACTAAAAGAGCCACTTACTTGGGATCGTCGAGTTTCTTCTTGAGTGCCAGGACACGATTATCGTAAGTAAAGTCTTCTGGCCGCGCGTTCTCCAGGTAGCACATGCCGTACTCATCCCACCATTTTTTGGCAGCTTGGCGCTCACTCTCGATCTGTGCAGTGAGGTTAGCTTGCTTCGAGACGTAATCGATCTCCTTTTCGTTTCCTTTGGACGCCATCAACGACTACTTTTGTTCTGTGACTACTGTAAAAATGCTGCCTTGATGAACGAGCCCACTCCTTGCGTTCTCGTTCTATTCTTGTCAGGCATCGTCCTCGACTCCCAAAAACTGATCCATCCACTTGAGTTCACTAAACATCATATAAAGTACGACATCGGACTTATGTCTGTCGATTTCGGAATAGCTTGATTTTTGTATCGGGAGATTCAACCCAGGTTGGAAAACGGGATTTCTTTTCCGGACCGGACAAGTACTAGTTTTGTAAATTCACGTCAAATTGCCGAAATTGGACTAGAATAGAGCAAAGTATCGTTTCACTTCAATTTATAATTTATTTTTTCTTCGCCAAGTTGTTTAGATCTCCCAAAATGAGTCTTTTCACTCCATCACCGTCCACCGCCGAATTCCCCGCCCACAATGCACGTCAATATTTTCCTTGTAGTGGTGGTGATCACTTTCTTCGCGAGCTGCCTCAATCTCGCCAGCCAAAGAAAAAGGCAAAATTACAAAAGTTGGCGATATGTGGAGAAATGCCTATGCGAAAATCATGACCAATTCACGTAACTCAACAGATATATCGAAGCCGTAATACTATCAATGGAAAGCTACTACTTAGAACTTGCCTACAGTATTTTTGGTGGGCTGTTAACAGCACGCAAAAACACTATAACAAGGCACTTATGCAGGCGAAATTTGCGCACCTAACGAGTTTTATTTCGAAGCATCGCCATTTAGAAACGTTAGGAAAAAAGGGCATTTTGGTGAAGAGCTAAAACCCGCTGTTCTTCGCAATCATTCAGCTTCACGGAATTGTACATCGGACGTCTGTAATTAGCATTCCAAACAGTAGCCTTTTCCACTGGTTAAATTGAAATACTCCCTCCGTTTCAGTTTACTTGACCAGATTCAGGAAATGATGCGTATTATAAAAAGTTTGCTTGATATCCCTTACAAAGCGCACATTCAAATAATCAGCACTGGCTAACGCATGCATTTATGCTCTATTCAGAGGTTTTAAGCCTAAAATGATGTTGTTACATGCAAAAATGATGACCCTCCATACAAACATCAAGTAAGTGTTCGGGGTCATAATTAAATAAGCAATTAGGGTTTCAATGGTTTTTAAATCTTCAGCTTTATTTGCTAAAAAATTAAGGACACGGCGGGACTCAAACCCGCGTCCTTCCGCAACATTGGCGGTGCTCTAAACCAACTGAGCTACGTGCCCAAAGGAGTATGTCAAATCAGTTTTCGAATATGAACATTTCAGCCAATCGTTCAAGACTTAATTTTAGAGGTAATATTTACCTAGTGCTTTGCTACAAATTAGAGAAACTGAAGACCGTCACATACAAGATGGTTTGCCTCACTTTCAACCGCTGCTGCGGTAGGGAGTAGCAGAGATGCGTATAAGGCGGTCTGCCACGATGGCGGACATGGCGCTGGAATGCGGTCGGCCACGCGTTGCCTTAGACTGGCTGTTGTGTTTCTCCATGAATATAATTAGAGCCCGCTGCCGGCAACACCCTGTGAGCGAATTATGTACTTCATGGATAGTACAAGAGGTTGCTACATGCCAAGTAGTGCAGTGGCTGGTTGCCACCGCAGTTGATATATCAAGGGTTGAGCTGTGAGGTGGCGGACACTTTGGCAGCCTATATCGCAGCAAGTCCGTTTGAGGATCTTCCAACGAACGCATAGAGTTCGTCTTCCCTTCCGCAATGGCATTGATTGAAAGCCATCGCGGGTTACACCCATACTTGGCTGCAGCAGCCACGGCTGCTCCACACTTTAACCGTCCATTACGCGAACGTTCATCGAGGAAAAGCAGAATGGACTCTCGCCTGACTTCGGGAATGTCCTTCGTGCTCTTCGTCTGGTCCATCGTGAAATGGCAACCTTCTTTAGAGGAGTTGGAACGCCTGTTTGCAAGATGCCCGGCACTCAGACCATTAATTATTTTGTCCAATAAAAATTAAGTAGTTAAAAAAACTAATTGGTATTTCTTTTCCGGACCGAGCAAGTAGTATATGTATATATTGATGAATTCATGCACCGCTATTTTGTAGTTCGAAGAACTATCATTTGGGGTACTGGTGAGTCTCTGTGATCGAACAACATTTCTGGGTTGCCACAATCGAGCAACCTGAGTTGTGTAGAGTGCACACAGCATTGCTGTGGGAGAGGATCAATTCTCTTTGGCAGCGCGGAATCTCTCTCTCCAAGGGATATCGGGTGGACAGGGGCAGCGGACGGTAGGAACACCGAGCGGGGAAGAGGGGGGAGGGGCAACGGGACATTGGACTGGCAGCAAACAGGGACAGCGGGTGTAGTACGTTGAATAGCTCTAGAGGATTCATTATAGAAAGAGGACATATTGGCTGACGCAGCGACTACGGTATGAGTTGTAGCGAGAGGACTAGGAAGTCCCGTTGACACCCAAGGGCGACGTATTCGCAAGACGGCTTACCACGTTGGCGGAGGCAGTAGTTGCTTCATCGTCGACGACGGCAAGAACCTCCCGGACGTGAAGTGTCACCGCATGTGGTCGTCGCTGAGCTGTCCGTCACTGATGTGCTGTCGCCCATGTCCCCGCATGTATTTTGTGGGTGTAGACGTCGTCATGCCAAATTGCGCAAAGCCTCTGTCTCTCGTGAATCAATATATTGGCACGCTCTCGGCTGTGCTTTTAGCTTTCGCGTTCGTCGAACATAGATCTGGTGGGCGTGTTTTATGCGCCTACGAGGATTTAGTGTTGTTGCGTTATGGAGTCTGACCACTTGGTGACGATCTGAATCGCATAAGTAAGGTACGAGTTTGTTGTTCAGTCACTTTTGTGGCTTACATTTGTGTTCAAGCAAAGTGATGGCTAGTTAAGCTTCCGGTTTGGGATTGACGACTACCACATCGAAGAATCGATCACGTTGGCGGTCACTGGCAGGTGGAACCCCGCTAACGTAATGTCACTAAGATGTTGGAGTCGTTCTTCTTCTTGTAGTGCGCGTCTAGGCGGCTTGGACCATGCTGCAAGTTTTGCTGTTATTGGTGCCATCGCGATCAATCCTTGACGCGTGGTCACTCGCGAAACCAGCAAGTACGTTTGCTGGGGCTTATTGATTACTCCCTGACTGGATTGCCACTATATTGTTAGCGCCATACCTTGGATAACACGCACAAGCTGACCACGCATGACAACGTATCCGCGCTTCATCACGACTGAGCAACTCACCAACATATTCGCCAATGAAACGCCCCACCTTGACATCTTCAAGCGTGATGATGCCGACGCCTTTGCCTCCGCAGTCGACCACCGCGGTCACAAGTGTCGATCCAAGCTGCAATTGTCGATTGGAGCAGTGCTCGCCGCACGGACACAACTCGACAACGCATTCGAATCGCATTTGTCGTGAAACACACAATGAACGCTTAGATGGAATATCCAACAAGTCGCCTACCGCTACTCTACACGTCACATACGGAGTGATTTATGCATCCCTCCTCTCAACCTTGCTCAGCGTCATCTGCGAGTTTGCAGGTACACACTGGAATATCGCCCTTCACGAAGATAACGCAATCATCAGACCTCCAACACTTTCTGATAACCTCACAGACCAAGGTACCCACCTCTGTATTTGCAAACCGTTCGTCACTTCCACGAACGTTTGCTTTAACAAGGCAAACAGCCTTGAAAGCTAGATCGACAGCGCTATCCATACCAATCTCGGGTTGCACTGATACTCACGCATCCGCAGCGAGCCGACTTTGACGTAGAACCATGCCCCACTTCAATATCCTGGTGGCAAATGCTAGTACCTTTCTCTACGGTTGCGGCTTTTCATCCCCGTCCCTAAATAGCGTGAGAAAG
>NW_008649002.1:703284-708039 GCF_000247585.1 Phytophthora nicotianae INRA-310 | reverse complement strand
CCGTAGATTGTGATAGGTCAATGATAAGTCAACACCGGCAGCGATGGTTGGCTATTAATCGGTTTTGGTGAAATCCTATGTTTGATGGACTGTTCCGTTTTTTTGTGGAAAAGTCAGGCACCTTTATGCGATAAACACATCCATTGTGTGTTTGTTCTACATTACTGTGGATTTTTCTCATCTTTGTGTACTGTTCATAGACTTTTTGTTATTTTTCACTGGCTCTCGTACTTACCGTGGGTACAAATCAGATGATGTGTCATCAGTAGATCGAGTCCTTGTCGGTAGATCGTGTATCCAAATGATTACACCATGTCGATCCACTCCGATGATTGCATAATCCTCACCGATGATGACGTAATCACTGACGCACCGTCGTCGACCACGAGTCTCAGGGCTGGATCGGGTCACTTCCCATCAATCAGTTTTCTTATTCGCAAAAGCCAACTGGCGCTTCACCACACATTGCTGCCTTACTGCTTCGGTTGCTACGGATGGCGGCACATTAGTCACCGCGTCGTGCCTCACCGCTGCTGCTGCTACTGGAGACGATGGCAGGTTGCTCGCCGCTCCATAAGCCAATACTAATCTTGTACGTACGACGGCAGATCACTCGCCGCTTCACTACTTGGAGACGATGACACATTCGCTGCTGAAGACGGCAGCGGATCACCAACTGCTCTATTTCATGCTGTTTTAGCTTCTGAAGAGACAGCAGATAGATATCTCGCCACGTCACGTCTCACTTCTAATTGAAAAAAAATATCCATAACTTGGGAAGCGTGCCAAGAATTTAAAAGGAAGCAATCATTCACAGTTATCAACGTCAAAATGCCCGTTAGTAGGAATGAGTTTGTTGCAATATGTACTGCCCTGAAGCTACCCGGAGCAACACTTAGCAAATGGTGCATGATGTACCTGAGAAACACGCTGATGGACATGCTAGTCCCCATCGAAGAAGTGTACCCTTACTTACAGCACTTCTTTACAAATGCTCCAAATACAGATATCTCAAAAGAATACATTGACGAGTTTTGTTCGCACGGACTACCCGGAAATGGGCGAGAACCCGTTGCAGCTCAAGCCGACAAAGCTAGCGCTAGAGCCGTTGTCCATGGGCGATCTAACGCCGCAAGTACACCAGCTACTGATGCTTCTTCTCATGGCCGAGTCGAGGCCCCTGGATGCGACCATGTTGAAACGCGTGGCCAAGTCGCTGCAGCTGCTCTTGTCCATCTCGAAGCCGAAGCCTCCATACGCGACCAAGCCGCTCCAATTGTTCGTGGCGGACCCAGCGCCGCTGAAGTCGCTCCTGGTGGTCATGACGGACGTGGGCAAAAGATTTGCTGCTGTTGGATAGGGTGTTCATGGACGGATCGAGGTTCGTGGACGCGATCAAGTTTCTTCCACTGTTACCCGGAGACATGACGATGAAGTACACGTAACCGATGGTGAGGACCACAGTGACGATGGAGATGCACACGATGATGAAGCCCAGAGTGACGGTGGAGATGCACACGATGATGATACTGTCGTAGTGGAACTCTCCGACGGTGAATACGAAGGGAGGCCTGGGGAGCCTTATTATAATCAATCTGGAATCCAGGTCGTCGAAATGGCTTGGACTCCTACAACGATCCCTCTGGCATTTGTGCGTGGGGACTATCGTCTTGTCCTTGTCGTTACACGTTGCGACGAGCGAACTGCCCACCAGGTTTCAGAACAGAACAGTCTTCAAGACAGTGAATCCAGCGACAGCATATACGTACCGAGCAGTAGCGGGAGCGAATAGTTGCAAGTAAATTGTAGCATAGCTTTGCGCTGTGCAACGACTATAATCCGAACACTCACTGCCTCCGGCTGTGGTAGCGCGTCTTTGTTTGGCTGCAATGAAGGAGGCGCCACCATCAATGCTGCAGGCTTCTCGGCGTGCATTGGCTTGCCCAGAAGCTGGTAGCACTTGACAACGCCATCCCACATTCCAGCTCTTCGCAGAACTCAACAGCACTCGCAAGAGCACCAAGCTTGAAGTAGCGAGCAACGAATACACAAACTACATGCAGAAGGTTGGGTGGTGTTTCATAGTAAAACAAAATAGAATTCGTTCGATCTACATTCCCCGGGCTCTGCCCGGTATCTAATAATAGCTCCATCTCTGTGATTACTATTAGCAAAGGAAAATGCTCGCGTAAGTTACTAAAGTTAGTCGTTCGCAGCATCGTTTTTCGAATCCATACCGTACTAGAAGCCATTGAACAGCTCTTCAGCATTGTCCTACACGCATTTCATTATTAATAATCTTAGTTCAGCCACCTTGGGCAGCCTTGTCCGCTACGCTGAAGCCTTTAATGTCCGGATTCTCCATCGGTAACCTTACTTGTCGATAAGAAACAGTTGCTTTATCATGCGACTGAGGTGCCGGACTTCAGGTTGTAGGAATAATATCATGCAGTAAATTTGGGGCTACTAAACACTTATTTTTAAATTCGTGTCTAAGCCACTGTATTGTAAACATTATTATAGTACGACACATTGAAGCTTAAGTCCTGTAGTTATATTATAGTATCGTATACGATTTCAAAGCATATTCGTTACAACTTACTAAGTCGGTTGTACGAACAGATGCTACGGCTTGGAAGAAGGCACAGGGGATGCTTGAGGAGTCGGTACATAAGACAGAACGAATGTTTGGATGATAGTTATGTTTAGATGCACCTTAAGTGGGTCTATTAATACCTCTTTCAGTTGGTTACGAGGCACCGCTGAGCTTCCGTAATGGAGTAGATGATTGTCTGCTTCATCTTGACGTCAGTCATAAAACTAAGCGGTTTGCCTTCGAATTGTTACTAGCCAGCTATCATCCAAAACAATGTTGTAGCGTCGACCGATAAAAAAAGTGCAAGGCAACAACAAAAAGTTATAAGTTCTCGGACAAAATGATTCCATTGGATTGCATTCGTTTTGTATTAACCCTTTCGCGATAAAAGGAAGCAGAATGCCCCCTTTTCCTGCTTTTCAACTAAGTACGACGATGTATCCATGTTGAAGGAGGCAAAATGCCTCCTTTTGATACCGACTATCCTAGATTTGTATAATATAGTTTACTAAAGTGGCTCGCGAAAGGGTTAAACCAATGGAGATGATTTAGTAACGGGACAGTTATTTCGTCCGGTCGCGGGGCGGGTCGTCGCTCCGCAGTGCTGTGCTACGGCGTCCGCTTTCATCAAACTTTGCAGGCATTAAAGCAGTAATACACAGTCTTGGCCAACAGGACCCACATAATTCTGCGCCGGAACGCTGAACACTTGTGTTCGCTCCTACTTCATTCCAACAAATTGTCTTGCTAAATGCAACCTATACCCCAACAGAACTCGACCTTCGACCACGCACACGACGAAAATCCCGTCAGCACGCACGCCGCCCTAGCACTCGCCCCCAACGCTCTAAGTAGTACACACCGGGTTCCACGGCAGTGCACACCACCACCAAGCTTGCCTCTTTTTGCGATCGTCCCGATCGCACGCTCGCCTACTCTGCAGGACACCGAGGGTTTAGGTCAAGACTGAGAAGGTTCAAAACTGAGCGGTCCCAACCGCCTCACTCCACCTTGCGAACTGTATTCGTCAAGATTTGCAGACACGCAGTGCACTTCAAGGCCACAGTCTTGATTGAAACCTCGTTTAGCGCCGCACACTGCCTTACACAACCCGACGCCTCCGCTCGCGGTAATCTTCTGGCACGGCAAATGCCACTCCTGCGCCCCATCATCGCCGTCAGAGTCTGCTGCGCTGTGGTCCACACCACGCACAATTCGTTACAGTTACAAATTTGCAGTAGAGGAGATGAAATACTGCATGCTTCCCACTGTTATCAGAATCGACTGAGTCCACCTAATCTCTAGTGTCTTTGCGTCGTTATCTAAGCTTAGTTGGACGACGCCATGGCCAGTATTCGCAGTCTCTACTGCCTTCCTTGCATGCATGCCGTTGACCGCTCTGGCGTTGCTAAGTGAGCACGAAGCACGCCTGAGCGAGACATTGTCTGCATCTTGTAATCCAAGTTTTTCTGTCTTTCCCGTAGGTGCAACTGTTTCCGTTACTTTGTTAAAAATCCGATGGAGGCATTTCATCCAAGAACTCCATCTCTTCTGCATTGTTTGTACTTTTTGTCGGTCGACGGTACCAGAAATTTTATTGATATAGCGACATTTTCTCTGTTCAACACAAAAATGCACTAGACACCCAGATTCTTCTTGATGTGGTCCACACAGTGTTATTTGATTGTTAACTTCCTTGGATACAAGATGTTGATATATGACGTACTTTGCCTGGTGGCGCTTTTCTCTCAGCTGGGCCAATTAAAAACACATAAGTAGAAGCTCTCAGAGCTCTAATCACAATTTTCTGATGTAGCAGATCACGTCGACCACGGCCCTATAATTATTAATCTCGAGTGAGAAATGGTACTTGAATTACTGAGATAATTTTGAGCCGCTCGTACAAATGCTAGGAAGATCTTTCGGTAAATTGGTTTAAATAAGACCTGATGTCCTCTAAACAATGATGACGTAGCGCGCGTCAGGATCTTTCTCATGCTGTCTCCAGGTCTGGGATTTGACTTGCGTCCCTAAGATATTGCACATTCAAATTCTACTGCATTATCGTGTTGGACAGAGAAGGTAGTGCCCATCACAAACAAAGTTAGTGCATTTACCGAGCTGGTATCCGTATTGATATACCAGTAACGACTTCCCCC
>NW_008649002.1:698309-700339 GCF_000247585.1 Phytophthora nicotianae INRA-310 | reverse complement strand
CCCCCCCAACATTAAAGATTTTGGATGCCGAGTTATCGCTACTGACGTATACGGTACCTACTGGGATGACTATCCCACTGAATTAACCCTTGTTGGGCTGTCCCTTACAGTCCTAAGGTGCTTTCTATCCCTTAAGTAAAGACGCAGTAAGTACTGGCTCACCGGCAAAACACGCCCACTATTTAGAAATAAAAATGACTATCTCTAATTGTGTAAAACACATTAAACTACGTTGTGTACACTTGTGTAGACACCATACCGTAAAATGCACCCACTTTTGGCGCCAAAACAGAGTATTGTAACGTTGTCGCTACTTGGTTTTTGTATGCTAATGAAAACCAAGCCCTCTAGGCTCCAAACGATCGACATATCTACTCTCATAACAAAATTCGCTCCATCAGAACATATCAAGCCCCCCCCCCCTCCAAGCTCTTCCATACAGACCCCTTGTGTGTACCACGTATAGGACGAAGGTCTCGTCGTCCTCTTTTAGGTGACGGAGGTAACGTCGGAGGAAGAGACTTGCGCCTTCTGGTACGTGGAGTGGGTCTCATCAACAAATAGAAGCTGTTCCTCGGAAGCGTTGGCGGTGCTCGCGCAGGGCAAAGCATGTCGATGGAAAGGAAGAATAAACTGGCATACTTGTATGCTCTTTTTATTTTAGCGAGGGCAAACTCAAGCTACATCATGCGGTTCTCTCAAGTACAAGCGATGGCGATAGCCGAGAAGTGCGAGCGTACAGTGCATGCCTGGTACTCGTACTGCCGCGCGACATGCTTCAAGGAACTCGTATAGGCCGAGTTTAAGGTGAAGTCGCTCAAATGTCTGATTAAGCTGCTTAAGTTGCACTAAACTCACTTCTATGTTGCACTAAGATCGGTGGTAAAGATCACAGTGGAGATCGATTAAACAAGCCTTGCCAAGAAGCGTATGTACAACAGGGGTTGCTGCTGTCAAGAATGCTGGCTATTTGGAGGCATTGAGCGCAGGACTGGCTTCACGGTTGGGCGCATCGTGTATGACAAGCGCACGAAACAGACAGTTCTTCCATTATCACTACGTTTATCAAATCTCGGTACGTTCACACTTGAAGTATGTATGCAGAATCGCAATTAATAATTTCTAGTTTTGTACTTTGTAGGACTAAAAACATGTCTGACACCGTCGCAACGTACGTTTTTGAACGAGGCGACAAGCAGCATACTTTCGAAAACAATCGCCTTCTCTGTCTATGCAGTACACGCACAGTTGGGTGAACCACAGCCTCAACTTTGTGGACTACTTTACTGGACACATACAATACCATAGAGGGGGCCGTGGGAGGGCCGTATCAAGTGCCACATAAAGGAATCCGTGGAATGACAAAAGAAACTCGATTCTTATTTAGACGAGTATAGGTGGCACTCCTATCTTTTGTTTTGCCAAGGCTTCAACGAGCCAGTACTTAGCTGGTTTGAGTCCTACATACCAGTTGTAGGCTGAAGGAAGGCATCCCTGCCAGGACCGTGTATCCCCGAGAATAAGCAATGCGTGTTCGGTACGATAACGTACATCATTTATCAAGTTAGCTACTGTAAGTTCATCTATTATCTGATTGTTGTCCGTTATAGGCTGTGTTGCATACAATATCTCAACGGTTTCGTTTCCTTCAATTCCAACGAAAGGACATATCGCGCTCTCAAAGCTTGAATGCTGAAAGCATCACCCCCAATCGGACTTCCGACATTTTGCAGTACCTTAACCAGCCATACGTGTACCGGTAGTGGGCTTAGCATGGCTGACATCAACACGCTGCACATGCTCATATGTGATAACAAAGTGGATCGCTTGTTGTTGAATAATGATTATTCAACGTTATATTTGAGAACACAACTATCTATCTACTGGTACAAGCAGGGTAAAGTTGCTCTAGCTGTTAATCTGTTAATGGTGCTACAGGTTTATCAAGACTTGCGAAGGACGAATTGTCGCATCGTAATGAATGTGGCTTAATGAGAGTTTCAAATTCACCCCCGTATGCTGTATTATAC
>NW_008649002.1:692834-694268 GCF_000247585.1 Phytophthora nicotianae INRA-310 | reverse complement strand
GTACGGTTCTTCATAAACCCACGCAGCCTCTTCGTGCGAGTGCAGGAGTGGGATAATTAGAACGCTATAATTTAATGATAGAAATTCGATAATTTTAGTGTACAGACTTCAAAGGCTTTGATAATTGTTCCTGTAACTTATCCGCTCTTGTTGCTCATTTCATTCCAATAATGTGGTAAAAGCGCATTATATATTATTGGTGTGATTTCATATTTACGGAGAGCGGCGGATTTCAATAACCCGTAAATCCGTCAATACATTTCTAGAATTATTTATTATGTTTTTTTCCTTCGAGCCCTGGTCTAGCCTGCGAGTTAACTGCTGTTGGGTTGTTTACCAAACCACTGCCAGCACAATTATATTATAATGACCAAGTCAGCGAATATCGCTCTTAACTCTAGCTCATATATGGTGGGGGAGCATCCAGCACAACCATTCACTAAACCGACCGAGTTATATATCTGAAAAGCCAAGGTCGTCTAAAGATATGCCTTCTTCTGGGGTACAACATAAAATGTTGCGATTGCTTTTAGTGGTCCGAATTGTGTCATAAGCCAGTGATCTAGACTGCTATAGGTTAGTTATTTCCCTATATTCTAACCCATAGTCCATCCACGTCCTAAAAGTGTCCTTATCGTAGTAAATCGAATCAAAATTTAGAACATTTTAGGAAGTTAGGACAGTTTCGGACAGAAAATTCAGTAAAAACAAATCAAAATTTAAGGCATTTTAGAACAGTTGGGACGCTCTTAGGACCAAATAAATGCTTAACCGAGTTCGAATGCTTTCATTGTTTGGAAACATTCCTGAACAAAAAAATAGCAGATTTTCACATCGTCCAAAGAAAACTATATTTAGGAAAGATGAAAGAGACAACTTAAAACCGCAGAAGCAGTTTCTAAGCAACCCTCTCGTCTTCATGGAGAAGGTTTCGCCCCAGAACAAGTCGAACGAGCGGTGACTGAGAGTACAGGAAGCGCGAACACAAATAAACCGTGCTCAAGTTCAAATCAGAATTGTTATCTATATGCAAACCGATCTCTTCAGACTGGCATATAGAAACGATTTCAAAAAATCGTTTCTTTATGTAAGCTGGAAAGTGAAATAATCGATCCCTCCTGATGGAAAGTACAACGTAGATCGTGTTCAGGAAATTCAGTGGATTGAGGAAGCTGTGTCGGATATAAACGAAGACCAAAGCGAAAGTTGTAAGGTGGAGTACATGCTCAAAATACTTGGTCAAAACCCGCGTACAGCAGACACAGAATTCTTTCTCGAACACATCACCCGACTTAAGGACTACGATCTGATATAGTACGCTGCTTCAAAGCCTACACGTGGAAGATTTAAGCTGAGAAAAAACTTACTATATCAATAGATCAGTTCATTGACTATATTGAGAAAGTATGAGATGACTTTCCGATTGATTTTTGA
>NW_008649002.1:685437-692734 GCF_000247585.1 Phytophthora nicotianae INRA-310 | reverse complement strand
CCCCAGCCGTAAATGTTCCCTGACTCCATAGGCAACCGATTCTGGCTAACCGAACACAATCAAGTTTGTGAAGTTTGAGACTGGCGTGCTTTGCAAAGTTGTCTGAAGAAGCGATGGGTCGTAGATAAATTTTCCACCTCCGTGAGGAAAAAAAAATAGCACAGCTCTCCGCCTCGTTTTCATTCAGCATAATTCCGGCAGAGGGCATAGGTGTTTGCTTTTAAAGAAGAGTTTGCTGATTTTGGAGAAAGATAAGAAGACAAGTTGCTTTGCAACACTTTCTTAGGAGAGATGAGTGTATCCACTGACGCACATGCCGAGCCAGCTAGAGAAGGGAAGGATCTAGGTCAGATGCTGATGGGGTCGACGGAGGTAAATATTGTGCTCCCTGGGGCCGAGGCACTTCGAGCGCTTGGAGCCAACCGCACACAGAAACATCACCTTCTTGAAGTAGTGCTTGCTTTGGACGTCCTGCACCGGCGCATCTTCAACAGGAGCCCCATCTATTCCAGTCAATTATACTCCTTGGTAACGGGGCTACAAGGGTGTGGTGGACACATGGATACGGAGTACCCGAGGAGTTAATAGATTTTCAGTTCATTGCTCGTAGAGTTAACGTTGCTTCAGTACATGGAATGAGTACCACACGATATGCATGGGATTAGGTTTAAGTATGCTAGATAGTTAAACACATATAGCGGCTTGACCGCAATAAAAATTAGTATAACGCTTCTGGTTTTGATGCATAAAAGTTATTAGTGTTCTTAATAAATTTGAGCTCTGTTTCTTGGGCTGTAAATTTCCTTAGGATAAGGTAGCTTAGTTTTAGGGACTGTTTGAGTCGTATGTCTTCCTCTAACGCTTAGCTAAGGTAGCCCCGCAGCACACTCACTGGCGAATTTCTTAATGTAGAACCATTTCCCGGCAATGTGCATAACATCAAATATGGGGTCGTAGTGGAAGCTTCCATCGCTCGCCGACATTACGTGCTCCACACAGAACTTCAGACGTGCCAGCCTGTGATCCAGCGTGAGCTGCGGCCGTGTTTGTTGTAGACCTTAGTATAAATATCCCTCCTTGGTCAGTTGTTCAATAATATTTCAGCTGGTGTTAAAAGCTGTCTGGGTTCTGCGTTAGGTTTTAAGGCTGTCAAAGGGAATTCAGACAAACGACCACATATGCAACGGGGTTACACGTACAAGTGGCTACACCACTTGTAACTCTAACAGTTGCGATAACTGTTAGAGGTTAGAGACGGGCATCAGACCTTGGTGTGGGCAACACACCAATGGCTACATGGGCGGGCCACATCATTGGGTGGCTCGCGTGCATTTACGCATGCAATTGGTAGAAAGTGACGTATTTCTACCAATCAGTGCTCTTAGGAGAAATCAGAATTCTGCCAACCACACGTTGACAGAACCTTTGAAATAGATAAACAGATTTAGGAGGCCCCCTAATTGGTTTTGTGCCAAACTCAATAACAGTTCTCATTTTACGGTATTTTAGCAGATAATACTATTTTTATTTGATAAGTATATTAAAATAAACCTAATTGAACGCTTCCTCATACGCTTAAGTGCACGTGTACACCACATAGTGGGGCTAAGTAGACCCATTACACCTGGTAGCACTTTGTAGTCCGTCCCACGACCGACTGCTGTTCGTTCGTATGGAGTCATACGAACGCGGGGTAGAGAACTCCTCCATGAATGAGGGGTCCACGGGGACCCTACACCAGTCCGTGACGAGCCCGGACTGCCCCCACCTGTCCGATCCAGAGTGGGAGGTGTTCCAACGACGCTCACGAGTCATTGGAGAGGCAGCGGTAGCGACGGTGCTTCATAAGCTATCGCCGACAGAACAACACGGTGTTGTTCTGGGGTACATTTTTAAGGAGCAACGAGATGCTGCTGCCTCAGTGGCTTCCCCGAAGCCACGCGGGGAGTCGTTGAAACTCCACGTGAGTACCTACGCGGGGAAGGAGGACGAGGCCCTCCTTCGTTGGCTAGTCGAATTCGACACTACCGTTGCGGCTCGACGTATCGTCGATCCGATGTCGAAGGTCGCGTTCGCCATGTCATGTCTGGGCCGACGCGCGAGGAGTTGGGCCTATGGGCGCCAACTCTCGGATACTACGTGCTTGAGCACGTACGATGGTATTAAGGAGGAGGTCAAGCTCGCGTTTGAGCCCCCGATGAACGAGTTCATATCGAGGGCGGAGTTCTTCGATCTGAAACAGGGCAAGGATGACGTACATTCCTATGTCCAGCATGCTCGATACGTTGCATCGAACACAGTGGCCAACCCGGTGGACGAGGCGACCAAGGTCGTCACGTTCATGAAAGGACTGAGAGACGGTTCCGTCAAGACGTACCTCTCGCGAGAGTATCCGAATACTCTCGAAGAAGCCATCAGCCTTGCGATGCAAGAGGAGTTTAGCCGGTGTCAGGCTAAAATCCATTCGAACGCGCCGAAGCCGGCGTGTCCTGTTGTGAAGACGGGAGGTCCCGAGCCAATGGACCTCTGGAGTGTTACGACTGTTGGTCAACAGCAGCGTAAGGGCTTCAAGGTACGATGCTACAAGTGTGGTAGCATCGGTCACTATACACGCGAGTGCAGAGTGTGGGGGCGTTCAAAAAGCGCCAAGGACCAGTAGGCGCGGGGCGTCCTACTGGTAATGCAGTCTCGTGTGTCGAACTTGGACACGTGATGATGAGGACTGCTGCCCCCAGCGGGAAGGCTTCTCGCTGCAAGATGCAAGATGCCAAGCCAAGCCTTGTCACCCTGAATGTTATGTCCAAGAGAGTTAACTCTCTTCGTGCCCGTGTGGGCTCGGGCGTGTCGAACAATTTTGTTCGACGGGAAAATCTTCGATGTATGGACTTCGAAGAGACCGACACGCCCAGCGGCGTGTTGGACGTGCGGTTTGCAACGGGTGCCACCGTGAGGACCGAGCAGCGCGTGGTCCGTATTCATTCATCGTACAAACGAAGGACGTTTGTAGAAGATCTTATCTTGGATCTAAACGATAAGTTCGACTTGGTATTAGGCATGCCGTGGCTTGCACGGCATGACCCGGTGATCAACTGGGAGAAGCCTACAGTCGTACGCTTCAATAGTATGAGCGCAACAGAGAGCGATGACCCTGTCAGTGCTGCGCATGCACCGGCCGATGCATGCGACTTCCCGATTGCGGTAGCAGCGGCCGCTGCTGCCCCGACCCTTGACGACTCAGGGAGTCGTTGAGAGAAAATGTGTGTCGGCTCAGAAATCTGAGTCCGAGCCGAAGGGTCGCCTCAGTGTTCACGTGAACATGTGTCACGAAAATTTAGGTCAGGTGAATGAGATTAACCTGAGTGATGGTAACATACCGGTATTACCGATACTACCGGTATCATTGGAGGTACTTCAAGCCTCCAAGGGTCACGACGACTACTGCGCGTCAGCTCTGGGAGCTCACGAAGCGTATAGAATTCCGGCTCAACGAACCGACGGCCGGACGTCAGCTGCGATTGCTGATGTGGCATGTGTGCGGCTAGTTCAAGGAACTAGTGATCGTACATCGGCTCCGGCAGCTGATGATTCAAACAAAGGGCCGCTAGTTCCAGGGACTAGCGAAGACACATCGACTGCGAGAGTCGACGATGTATTGGCTCCATCAGCTCGCGGACTTGATGGAGGCGTGGCGGTTGGAACCGACCATGCGGCAGGCGGTGATAGCGGCTGCAAACGTCCAGGACCAGAACAACCTGCATGCTCATGTGCAGAAGTACTGCACGCGATGAGCGGCACTCAAGCCATGCTTGATTGTGCGAGTCAGCGGAGCGAGTCCGCTGACGAAGATTGCGATGACGACCCGTCCAAGCTGATGGCCCTTGGACGCGGAGCACCTGGAGCCCGGCTTCAGGGAAGTCTTTCACGGTGCAAGGCATTGAAGCTGCGCGAGTCTCAATCGGGGACTGAAACGGGTGTACCGGCGGGGCAGGCACCAAGTGTCGAGACTCTGAACGTCTTGATACGTATTGGTACTGGATTGCAGTACCAGAAGATGCGGTTAGAGAATCCGCCGACGAGTGCGTCGGTGTTGACCGCGCTTCCAGCCATAAGCTGGACGGGCTTCGCGCGGGACTTGTACGATGAACGCACCGAACAAGTTCGCATCCGCTCAGACGTTGAGACGGTGGAACGCGAGGCCGAGGAGCTGAAGCAGCTCATCGTCAATGGGATCACTGAGGGCGATGACACCTTCAGTGCAAAGCCTAAGAAGCAGCGCTTCGAAGAGCAGAGTTGGGAATCGTTGAGGTCGAGCCCCTACTATGAGGTGCTGGGGAGTACAAGGACGTACTCCCAGAGGAGATTCCGTCGGAGCTTCTGAAGGATAATGGCGTACAGCACGAGATTGATCTCGTGCCGGGCACTAGTACTGTGTTACAGGGCAGTGGCCACTGCCGCGTGAACAAGTGCAGGCTGTCGACGACTTCTTTGAAAGTCGTCGTATTGCTGGTCAAGTGCGGGAATCGAAGTCCTCGCACAGTGCCCCAACGTTCTGTGTCAAGAAGGCACAGGGCGGCTGGCGCATCGTTTATGCGCACAACAAGTTGAACGGTGCGACGATACTGGAGCAGACGCCGATCCGCAAAAAGATGTTATTATCGATTCGATGACCTTGGGCACTATCTTCAGTGCACTAGATCTGCGTGATGGGTTCTATCAAATCCTCATGCGTGAGAGTGATATCCCTCTTACAGCGGTAAGCACTCCCAGCAGTATGCTTTTGGAGTAGTTCGGCATACCACAGGGGCTTAAGAAAGCCCCTGCAACGTTCAATAGATGTGTGACGCATCTATTACGCTCAGTGCGCGACTTCGCACAGAGCTACTTCGATGACGTGTTCGTCCACAGCCGGGCTGAGAACGGGAAGACGGATATTGAGATGCACAATGTACATCTTCGGGAGCTACTAGAGCTTATGAGAAAACATAAGCTCTATACGAACCTGAAGAAGTGTATCTTCGGGGCGAGCGAGATACCCGTGCTGGGGTGTCCCGCAGGAAGGGACGGCGAGCGCCCTGATCCAGAGAAGGTCAGAGTGATCAATGAACAGCCCACGCCATCCAATGTGAAGGAACAGAGACAATTCCTTGGGCTTGCCACGTACTTGTGCAAGTACGTGGAGAACTACGCGGGTAAGATTCGCCCGTTGTCACAGCTTCTTAAGAAGGAAGCTGAGTGGGATTGGACGACCGAACGCCAGGGGGGCATTCGATGCAGGCTTGACTGAGGCCCCGATCTTGGTCGGCGACGACCAAGACCGTCCATTCCACGTGGCGTGTGATGCATCTGATTTTGCAATCCGATGCGCATTGAATCAGCACGATCACGAGGGGGCATGATCGTGGTCGTGATTTTGTGGTCTACTATTGATCGCGTCAGCTGAAGCCAGCTGAGCGTAACTATCCCGTACACGACAAGGAGCTCCTTGCCATGCAGTATGGACTCGCAAAGTTCCGAGTGTATCTAGACCGTTCGTGGTCTACACCGATCACTGCGTATGGCGATAAAATCGCCGCACATCTCGCAACGTATGGGGGAAATAGTTGTCCTTCTTCGCGGAATTCAACTTCCGGGTGGAGTACAAACCCTGAAGACTCAACATAGTGACCGAGGCGTTATCACGTCGACCTGATTATGCGGAGACGGTCGACGTCAACAGTATTCGGGTCGTGAGGACAAGTATGCCGTCGTCAATGTTGCTTGGCGACGTGAAGGGCAATTTTGCAAGGGATGCAGACGCGAAGGGGCTGCTGGAGCATCTCACAGCACCTTCCGACGAGGCACGTCGGAAGCTAACCCCTCATCTACGGGCTCGTGCACACCGCTATCGTGTACATGAAGGGCTACTGCTGTACAGTGCAGTAGACGCCAATGCGGACCACATTGTCGTTCCAAATGAGCATGACCTGCGGCTGCAGATCATGTTCGAGTACCACAATGCCCCTACAAGAGGGCATCTGGGTCGTGAGAAGACATCCATTCTCACGCGTGACTTCTACTGGCACCACTGGTAAAAGTGGGTGCGCAAGTACGTACGTGCTTGCGAGGTTTGTCAACGCGTGAAGCCTGCGCCGTTAACACAGGATCCTCTTCAATAACTCCCGACGCCGTCGGAGTGTTGGCAGTTTATATCCATGGACTTTGTCTTCGGTCTTCCGCCTGACAGCAAGTGTGGGACGGGCTTCGTTGTCTTTGTGGACCGACTCAGCAAGGTGGTCCGTCTTGCTGCCGTCCCGGCTACTGTTACAGTCGTGCCGACTGCGCAACTGTTTATTGGCATGGTGTTCAAACGCCATGGCATACTGCTCGACATTGTGCCGGCCCGTCATTCACGCTTCACAGCGCGGTTCTGGCAAGAAATGTTTACACTTCTTGGTTCAGAGTTGTCAATATCAACTGCGGGATCATCCGCAGACGGGCGTACAGACGAACGCGCCAACCGAGTACTGGTTGACGCGGTGAAGAGCTACACTCGCTCATTTTGGCGTTGGAGTGAGTGCTTGCCGATGGCAGAGTTTGCCATCAACAGCTCGGTGCATGCCTCGACAGGGCATACACCGTGCCGAGCATGCTCGGCGGGATAGCTTCCTCCTTAAGTGGGGGAGGATTTACGGTTGCGTCTGAACAATCGCAGATGACACCTGATATCACGCTATCAGCTGCGGCGTCTCGTTCGAGCATGAACGATCGTGAGATGTCTGTGACGGGCACAGACATTGGAGATGATAGCGAGCATGCAGGGCCTGCTGCGGACGAAGGCGACGAGCTGAAGAAGTTCATATCGAGTGCGCTAGTCTTTGTCCATCGAAGACAAGCCGTAATACGGTTGGTAGAAGATGCTATCGCAGCTTCCGCCGATCGACAGAAGCCGAATGCGGACAATGTTGGCAGGGGCAACACAAATGAATTCGGAAAGGGTTCATTGATTTTGTTCGCTGCCTGAACATGCAGTGTCTAACTTGGAGCATGCTTACTTGCTCCAAGATTCATCGGGCCGTTCACAATACTTGAACGGCACGGAAAAGCGTACCGGCTCGACATACGGTCCAGTATGAGGCTCCTGCTGACGTTCTACGTCGGGCGGTTGAAGTCGTACGTGCAGCACGAGTCACCTAGGGTTGATGACTCGCCTGGGAGGCCTGGAAGGAAGATTTAAGCTGAGAAAAAACTTACTATATCAATAGATCAGTTCATTGACTATATTGAGAAAGTATGAGATGACTTTCCGATTGATTTTTGA